>NC_069500.1:50701581-51001581 GCF_027579735.1 Bombina bombina
TCCAATCTGGACTGATTTATAGACAGGAAGATCTTGTTCCTTTGAAATCTGCTTGATAGCTCAGGTCTAGTTAAACTGATTAATTTCAGCTTGCTTGGCTTTGCTGCAACACAAGCGGACAGCTCCACGTACTGGCTATTTTAATAAATGCACTGCTTCTCAATGCTTTTCAATAGCAGTCACATGACTGGAAAAAAAGGTTGTTATTCTGAAACGGTGTAAATTGAACCGTTGTAAAACGAGGGCCACCTGTATATATTTATGTAATCTGGCCCGTTGTCTTTTTCTGCTACAATTAATCCTTTAGCTGTCCGAGGATGTTACCTTGACCTTTCTTTTCAGTCATAGAGTTAAAGGGACACTGAACCCAAATTTTTTCTTTCGTGATTCAGATAGAGCATGCAATTTTAAGCATCTTTCTAATTTACTCCTATTATCAATTTTTCTTCGTTCTTTTGCTATCTTTATTTGAAAACGAAGGCATCTAAGCTTTTTTTATTAGTTCAGAACTCTGTACAGCACTTTTTTATTGGTCACAATGGCCCAGTACCACCAAAACAGAGAGATAAGTATATAGAAGGCACTATATATACTCACAAACATAGAGCACCCAGATGGTGCTAATGGGGCAGGCTGAAACTTCACAGTAGTCCAGCTCACTGATAGACCTCCAAATAGATCCAGTCGGTGTTCCTTGAGGGCCTAAGCCCTAAATCCTATGCCTAGAAAAGAGAGAGGCAAACCAACATGGCCTAGTATTGTTTGAGCCCAGGGAGAATATAACCCTAATGGGTATACTCACAGGAAACAAAGCACCTCCAGGTGCAGTAACAGCAAGCTGGAACCACAAGTCGCCCAGTAGACAAACCACAGCAAGTAATCCTCGACTTCCAGTAGTATAACGTTTTATGGGAGAGGGCTATATAAAACCCCACAACAGGTTATTGGGTCAAAATACCACACAAGCAAGTGTATAAAAAAGTAAAAATCTTTAATAACACAGCGACGCGTTTCTCAGCCGCCTACGGGCTGTTTCATCAGGCTATAATAAAACATTAAAATATACACTTGCTATATACCAAATTAAAAAACCTAAAAATTATCTAATTGGACAGTCAATTGAAATTTCAGCCAATGTGTGATCATTCTCAATCAGTTACTATGGCAACAATTTAGTTAGTATTCGGGTGGATAGGTATAGCCAGGTGTGCACCTAATTAGCAACCTGACACACCACCTAGCTTCCAGCCCCTGTTACTAATTGTTACCATAGTGACCACATAACAGTACATACACATTAAAAGTTTATCTAATACACATGACACATCTACATTTGATTAGCACAAAGGAATATTAACAAGTACCCAAAAGTTCATTTTATACCCATCTCCAGAATTGTACTTGTGAGAGGGTAATGTGTAACCGGACACCCTAAAAGATAGTCTGGAGCACATATATGATCTATATGTGCCTTACCAGCCTAGTATTGATAGTATCACTAGCCCCATATGAGAACCTTTGTTGGATTCGAAATGTGAGAGCGTATTAAATCTATGTATAGGAATAGTGATCATCGTATAGTGAGCCGTGTGTAAACAGAGAGCTCTCATTATGAAATTCTACGTGTCTTAGCGTGAATGCCTTCTTAACATGAATACCTTCTTAAAATCGGTAGATCTTGTAAATGTAATTATTTCCATAACGATCTTTTGTGCTGCAAGGCATCTGTTTGCCCGATTGCTAAATCCTACTTGATGTTTGTGGATGACCCGAGACGCCTTCAGTTGCATCTCACTCTCTAACTGTGTCATGTGACAATGTTTGGAAATATCGGAGCTTCCTCCAATCGTTCTAGTTACTCTAAAAGGAGTGTACACCCGCTCCAATGAAAATGCATGTTATGGGAGGGACAAGCACCTGATCAAATCCTATTCCTTTTAAACTAACATGCGTGTTAGCCCCAGAGATGGGAGCGCAAATGAGAAAACTCTTCAGCGCACTCATACGGCACACCTCCCATTTGCTCGGCTCCTATTGGTCAGTGGGCATGTAAGGCGTGCTTACCTGCCCTAGAGAGCCTTTGCAGTAAGCAAAGACAGTATTGGTCCTGACCTCGATAAAGTGCCCATATCGTGTTGGACCCCAAAGGAAATGTGTCTTGTTACTAAATAAAAAATAGAAAATAAAAAGTGAAAAATGATAAGATTTATTGCTAATGGGATCCTAACATTTAGGACGATATGTCATTGAGTATTGTATCGTGCAGGCGATAGAGGCGGGGGGGGGGGAATTGGGAACTATTTGTTAATAGGACCAGAAATATAGGATACTACTGTATCTCGTTATAGTGTACCATACTGGGCGAACCCACTGTAATCATATAATAGTGATAGTGATTGCATAGAGGGAAGTGATTATAAAACTTTTTGTTTTGTGTATTTCTTAGTGAGAGAGTGTTATAAAGTAGTGTATAAGATACTAATGTGTCGACAATGTGCTAGTGACCCAGTAGTATGTGACCAGTGTGGTCCAGTTGTCCTTACAATCATAAATCTTGGACATTCTGTGGCCTCTAAACTAATCTTTTTATCTATATATACATATATATACCCCAACCTAAATAAGTTGTAATTAGTGAACTGTGATAATCTAATACTGTAGGTAGTGCAGTGCCAGTAAGTGACATATTTGTTAATAAAGATTAAATAATGCCTCAGATAATACCTAGAGTAAAATCACTATAAACTAATAATGGAAACATTAATGTATAATACTTATAATAAGTGAGTATAGGTGGTGTGTCATTATAACTAACATTGTGCCTAAAAAATAAACTAAAACAGAAATAGATTGAATGACTGGTGATGAGACCTCATAAGGTGCTTGTAGTGGTCTGGCTATATAAATGAATAAATGTGTAAGTGTATAATACAATAAAATATGTTGGAGGTGTGAGAATTAACTAACATATATGTACAGGGAATTGACAATTTGTGAGTCAATATTTATCTAGCCTTGAGTGATGGCAGTTATTACATTACCGAGCATACAACATACTGGTAGCTATAGAAACAGATCTCACAATCCATCATCAGAGGAGAACACTTGTGGAACAGAAGGGGGGGGGGAGAGTGGGGTATGATATACCCATCCCCTAGCACCATAGCTTGTTCAGTCATCAAAATGCCGCCATATCAAGGTTCTCATTGAGACCATCTGGCTGTAAAGTTTGTAGTTTTTTGATCCAGAAGGTCTCTCTTTTTCTGAGAGTAAGGAAGGAGTTAGGGAATGATCTAGAAATCGCCTCAATAGGTAAAATGCTCATAGGGTTCTTTTGTTTTTTATGATACATTAAACAATGACTAGATACACTGTGAGACTTGGAATGCTTTTTGATGTTATAGGCATGTTCCCCCCATCTTTTTTTGATTTTGCGACAGGTACGTCCAACATATTGAACCCCACATTTACAATTCAGGAATGTATATGACGAAAGATGTTTCACATGTCAAAAATCCTTTAATATTGAATGACTCCCCAGTGGTATGTGATGTAAAAGTGGTAGCCTTGTGGGATATGAAGCTGCACATCCCACAGCGTTTCCTACAACATTTGGATATTCTGTTTTTGGGAGTAACAGAACTTCCGGGGATTACATCCCCCCATGGGTTGGTAAGCCCACCGTTAGTGGAGGTGTGCTTGTCCCTGACAACCTTGCTGGGAGCTAGCACATTTTTTAGAGTAGGTGCTCTCCTAAACACCACTTTTGGCTTGGTTCCTATAATTTTCTTAAGCGTGGGGTCGTTTCTTAGAACTGACCAATGTTTGTTCAGAATTTTAGTAATCTGGTGATGATTAGAGTTATATTTAGTGATGAATAATGGCGGATTGCATTCTTTGAATGCTTCTTGATGTATGTGTTTCTTAATGAAATAACCTGACCTATCCTCATTCCTCACCCTGAGAGACTGGATCTATTTGGAGGTCTATCAGTGAGCTGGACTACTGTGAAGTTTCAGCCTGCCCCATTAGCACCATCTGGGTGCTCTATGTTTGTGAGTATATATAGTGCCTTCTATATACTTATCTCTCTGTTTTGGTGGTACTGGGCCATTGTGGCGCCTCTGTGTTCTTCTATTTGCAGTTTCTAACCACCAGGACGACCATCCTTTGACAGAGTGCTGCCGCCAGATAGTGGGACTTGTTTGATGAATGGACATTAACATACCTATACCTACTGTATAGTTCACTGTTTTGGTGTTCTATCCTGTGCAACTGTTTGTATTCAGTGCTTTAATATTCTAGTATATTGTTGTCTGTCTAGGTTCTATATTATTTACCTTATACTATTTTTGGTAATTGGGAGGCGCACCCTAAAGGGTGTGGTGTGCAGTTGTGTATACCACTCCCTACATTATAGACTTTTTTATTGGTGCATGAATTTATCCACCAATCAGCAAGAACAATCCAGGTTGTTCACCAAAAATGGTCCGGAATCTAAATGTACATTATTGCATTTCAAATAAAGATACCAAGAGAATGAAGAAAATTTGATAATAGGAGTATATTAGAAAGTTGCTTAAAATTCCATGCTCTAGTCCGGAGGAGGAGCTTAGCTCAGGTAGCTGAGTAGTTCTCCAGTCCTAAGCACCTGGCGGTGGCTCTTACGCGCCTAGCCCTGAGAAGAAGGGCAACTACTTGGACGGCAAGATTCACACGCCACTGGAACGCACACAGTGGAACTACATCCCACTGTCTTGATAATTCCCAACCAAGAGGGGAACACAAGTTTAACAAACTTTCTTTTTTTTCTCCCCTGTTTCTACTGGGCAAGTGCAAAAGAGTAAATCCGGAGAAGCACCCTTAAAAACCCTGCTTCAGCTGAAACCTGTGGATACAATTAGAAGCAAAGCCCGGGAGGACAAGTTTTTGCCAAGACTTTTACTGCTTCTTAACTCACCTTCTACGACATCCCCCTTCGCCAGACTGGCTACCCACTCACCCTCTCTCCTGGTGCAGGGGTGAATCGTTTGCTGCGGCTGCCGATGAGGACTGTCAGGTACCAGGCTCATGCAGGAGAGCAGTGAAAGCCGGAGGTTAGCCCTCCTCCCCCACCGGTGCTGCGCGGGAGGAGGTAACCAGAAGAGCGAGTTGACTGCCACACTCTGAAGGGGTTCCGATTTTAGCCCCACTTCCCAGAGCCTGCACGAGAAGTCAAATGCCCGGCTGTCACATATTCGAAGCCAGCTTGGGATCCGATCTGATATAGCACTAAACATCTGACCCCCTCCTCCCCCACCGGTGTTGCGCGGGAGGAGGTAATTAGAAAAGCGAGTTGGTTGCTACACCCTGAAGGGGTTCTGAGTCTAGCCCCATTTCCTGGAGCCCGCATGAGAAGCCAATTGCTCAGCTGTCACACACTCTGAGCCAGCTTGCGATCCGATACAGCACTAAGCATCTTACCCCCTCTTCCCCCACTGGTGCTGCGCGGGAGGAGGCAGGTTGAAGAAGGCTCACATTCTGTGAGTACTCCCTGGCTGGTCCTGCTATGTAATATCTTTCTCTCGATTATCCCAGAAATAGGACGGCACTCGCTAACTACAACTGAGACCGGGAGAATCAAAGGGCACCGGAGGTGAGAAGGGTGAGTAGACTAATAGAAGCTAAACCCCTGCTCAATACAACATTCGGGATACAAATTTTAAGCCACTTAAAAAGGTAATAAGAAGGGGAGATCAAAGTTTAATAAAAAGGGAACAACTTACAGACAAGTTAAAAGAACTTCTCGCTCCTGTCTGGGTGAAGATAATTCACGGACACTTATCTCCTGTTATATATAAGTTTAATAACAAGAATCAAGTTTTGGGACAAAAACTGTAAGAAGATTGGAGGAAAAGGGAGAGAAGGATAATGAAAGAGGGGAACAGAAAAGGAGAAAAAAGTGGGAAGCTCCTTATAACGCATTAACTACAGTGTTACAGGAACAGAGCATTAAGAACTGGTCTTGGCTGAGGGAAAGGACTGTTCCTCTGAACTTTTGTTTTCTTTCCCCTCTCTGTTTATAACATAAGATCTCTATGTATATCGTCTTAGTTAGAACACAGTTTTGCTTACTCTTTGATTTATAACTGAAAGCTTCTCCCTGAATTGATCAGCATAGGTGCTGAAAAGGTCGTTGGTGAATGCTCTTTTGTTAGAGGTCTTTAGCAATATCTAGTGAATCTCTTTGTGCTTGAAAGTAGAGGTTTTTTGCCTGGCTTCCCTTTTTCCTTCCTGATACTCAGTACAATCAGAAAGTGGGAAGCAACTTAGTTGATACTATTGTTCTTAATCTCACACGGTAAAAACACTGTATATCCCTTGCTTTTTTTTTTTTCCAAAGTATTTTTCTCAATAGATACATATAAGGGATTTAATCGCCCATACAAGTTCTGCAGAGTCAACTTAATTAACCCCAGAGTACTCAAAAGATTCTCTCTCTGTGTTCAGGGCATTAGTTAACTGAATGCATTAAGTAAAGCCAAGGAAAGAATTATATTTCATAGTTTACTGGCAAAGATTCCCGCTTGGCTTCTTTATTTTCTCCTGATACTCAGTTTAGCGAGAAGGAGTGAAGAAACTAAGAAACCACCCTTCTGAATATTACATGGTAAAAATATTGTTTTTCTTTTTTTGTGTGTGTCTTTCCTCAGTTGCCTTTCATTTTTTTTTTTTTTTCCCCCCGGTATTCTCCCCTGCAGAATCAAATACGAGTATCAACCTTACATACAGATTTATATGCAGAATTAATTTAATCAACTGATAAGTACTTAAAATATCCTATCTTTGTGTTCATTGCATCAGCTAACTGATTGTTGTCAAGCAAAGCCACATAAGGGCTATATTTTACAGATTGGTTGCTAGGATCAGAGCAGAAAAGTCATTGTCTTAACTTTATAAAGAGCAAAGCTTATAATTGACCTATTGTAGGCCTGTCTATCTAACACTAAGCAGAATCTCAGCAACACAAACACATACACCTTGGTAAAAGTCTTGTTGACTGACCCCTGTGCTTCCCTGCTCAATAGACAGATTGGAGGTTATTATATAGAAATTTGAGAATAAAGCCCTTCTCTTTACATTTTTGCCCCATAGTCCCCGTCTAACAGATTAATTTACAGTATAAAGTTCTCTGGGTCTCATCCTAGTCTATCATTCTTACATAGACTAAGGGCCCTTCTAAATTCTATTCTCTCTCTAACGCCGCTGCCGTCCCACCAGGGTGAGTGAGCACTACTCACCTGGCTTAGGCCTCTTCTTTCCCTTCCTTCCATTTTTTTTTTCTTTTTTTTTCCTTCTCTCTCACCAAACTAGTGAACAATTCCCACACTCCCTTCACTGGCACTATCCCTGCACTTTCCCTCACTCCCTTCCTCACTCTTCCTCCCTTATCATCAACATTTTTGGATAGTCACTGGGAGGATTCTCCCCTTAGCTCAATCACCCTTTTTCTTTTTTTTCACTGCTACACATGGATAAATTTTTTCACACTCACTCTAGGACTCCCTCACCAACGATGCCAGCGAGGCAAAGAGATAGAAGAGCAAAAGCTACTACAGACACCCTGCCCGATGCTCAGGTAACTTCTGTTACTATACCTTCCGTAATCGACACTGTAAACATGCAAGTCCTGGTCCCAAAATCTCACAGGCCTTGGCACCCAACTTTGACACACTTAAAACCGAGATTAAACAAGATCTCACATTACTGTCGCAAGAGGTTAGACAATTTGCTAACAGAATAAATGAGGTTGAACAGAGGGTGTCAGACCTTGAAGATCTCACCACACTGCATACCGCTAACATAGAAACAGCTAACTCATCTATAACTATAATGCAGGCCAAATTAGAAGACCTCGAGAATCGTTCTCGCAGGAATAATATATGAATAATAGGAGTCCCTGAGGATGGGACCTATGAGAACTTAAACACTTTTGTCTCAGAGACATTACCGCAACTTCTTAAAATGCCACTCAACCATTCTCAAATCACAGTAGAAAGAGCACATAGTCTAGGCACGCCCTGGACAGATAATAAAGGAAATCACAGGCCTAGGCCCGTGATTGCAAAGCTCCTAAACTTCCAAGATAAAGTTATGTTGCTACAATTTTTTCATAAGAATCAGCCTATCCTGCTTGGGGATTCTAAAATTCTCCTTTTCCAGGACTTCTCAGTGGAGACAACATCTAAGAGAAGGGCACTAGCCCCAATTTGCTCTAAATTAATCCAGCAAGGACACCAAGCTACTATAATCTACCCAGCAAAATTAAAAATCATAGATGGTAAAAATACCCGGGTCCTTAATTCTTTACTAGAGGTAGAACAATTCCTAAAAGATTCCAACATTTCAGTTAGATAATTACAAGGCCAAAAATAGGCTACTAGTATCCCTTTTTTTTTCTTGTCTTTTACTTATTCTTTACCATGTTTTTGGATTACGGTCATGTAGGCCCAGATCCTGCGACTGGGCGGGTTTTCTTCCCCTCCTTTTTCCTTTCCCTTCTTTCCCCTTCCCCCCCCCCCCCCCCCACACCTTTCACTCCCCTCTCCCATTATCTGTAGACAGCGGGTCGCTCTCTTGCTAGATGGCTAACCTCAAAATAGTTTCTTGGAATGTGGGGGGGATTTCCACCCCCATTAAAAGAAAATCTATTCTCACACAACTGAGGAAACTCGGTACCAACATAGCATTTATACAAGAGACTCACCTGACAGCAGAAGAGTCTTTAAAACTTAGATCCACATGGGTGAAAGAAATGTTTTTTTCCCCAGGTGTGGGAAGGAAGAGAGGGGTGCCCATTTTGATAGGCAAAAAAACTTTTTGGAGGTCATTCATAGTGAAGTAGACCTCGAGGGCAGATTTGTGCTGATAAAAATAAAAATATCTAAAGAGGTTTTTACCCTGTGCAACATTTATGCTCCCAACAGATTGGACCCAGCCTTCTGGTCCATGATACAGGCCAGGATTCTTTCGATACAGGAGGGTCACTTGGTTCTTGGGGGAGATTTTAATATGTCTCCCCACTGCCCATTAGACAGACTTAGACAGTCAACAAAATTGCCTAAACAAAAAAGGGATAACTTAGAAGCAAAAATGATGAAATCAATTATGCAGAATCTTGCAATTAAGGACATATGGAGACTCCAGAACCCGGACGTCAGGGATTTTACCTGCTTATCCAGGGCCCACAAAACTCTGTCTAGAATTGATCTATTCCTTATTAACAATAATCTATCTAGGTCAGAAGTAAAGACAGGTATTCTTCCTATTTTCCTGTCAGACCACGGCCCAATCTATATGGAGTTTCAATCAAATCACTTTAAAAATAGATCAATACACTTAATTTTCCCCTCATTCCTTGTTTCCGACCTAAAATTCAAAAAATGGCTGAAACTTAAGTTTGCCGACTATGTTCAAAATAATCAATCGCATATAGACTCTCCTCTGGTTTTCTGGGAGGCCGCAAAGGCAGTTCTCAGAGGCAAAATAATAGCTTATAGTGCCCTGAGACTCAGGAAAATAAGGTTAAGAGAAAAAGAAATTACTAACTCAGTAATTAATTCTTACAACTCTTTTCTTCTGGAAAAATCGCCTAGTAATTGGGCAAAATATATCAGAGCTAAGAATGCTAAAGACACTTTTGCGATTTATCAGGAAACCCAGAGAGACTTAAAACTTCAAGCCAGACTCTATAGATTCGGGAACAAATCCGGTAAACTTCTGGCCAACTTGGTTAAAAAGGAGAAAAAGTCATCCTTTATAGAGATCGTCCAACAGGACGGTGCTTCCTTTAAGAAACCTGAAGAGATCGCAAAAGCATTTGTTAGATACTACCAGGATTTATACTCTTATAGGACATCGAATCTCTCCCAAGCGATGCAATTCTGAAATTTCTTACCCTAAAATTCCAGCTGATACATGCGATACGCTTAACGCCCCAATACTGGAAACGGAAATTGTAAAGGCTATTACAGATCTCCCCCCGAATAAAACAGCAGGCCCAGATTGTTTACCGAATGAGTTTTACAAAATAATGACCAGTGAGATTGCCCCTTATCTCAACAATTTATACAATAGCATGTATGCCAAGGGAGACCCAGTAGCCACCTCCTTTTCTGCTTCCAATACCATTTTAATTTTGAAGGGCGGGAAGGATCCTTCCCATAAGGAATCTTATAGACCTATCGCCCTCTTAAATGTAGACTACAAAATTCTATGTTCCATAATTGCCAGGCGGCTACAGCTATCATTGGCTCACATCATTCACCCAGACCAGGCTGGATTTCTATATAAAAGAAACTCGTCAACAAAAATTAGAGAGGCCTTGGCTATATCCGAATATTTTAGGATTGCTGGGACATTGGGGAGTCGGGGGGAGGAGGGCGCCCCTGATTTAGCCATTGTATCAATAGACGCAGAAAAAGCATTTGATTCAATTAATTTTGATCATCTTTTTACCTCTCTAACTAATTTTGGGTTTAGGGGGGAGTTCCTGAGATTTATCACTAATTTATATAAAGAACCATATACAAGACTGATTGTGAACAACATTGTTTCTTCCCAGATAACTCTTGGAAGGGGAACTCGACAGGGGTGCCCTCTCTCCCCCCTGCTCTTTGACGTCTCAATTGAACCTCTGGCAATCATGGTCAGACACCACTTACCTGGAATCAAAATAGGTAACCAGACCATAAAAATTGCTCTTTATGCGGACAATGTTTTACTATACCTCTCTGATATTCAAACTAGTGTACCGGAATTTCTGGACATAGCCGCTCGGTTCGGATCATTTTCAGGCTACAAGATCAACAAAACAAAATCAGAGCTGTTATGGCTTAGAAAAAACAATAATTCCCCTTCTAACATCCCTTTTAGTCTGGTAAAAGACTCTCTTAACCCCTTAGTGACCAGAGCACTTTTCCATTTTCTGTCCGTTTGGGACCAAGGCTATTTTTACATTTCTGCAGTGTTTGTGTTTAGCTGAAATTTTCCTCTTACTCATTTACTGTACCCACACATATTATATACCGTTTTTCTCGCCATTAAATGGACTTTCTAAAAATACCATTATTTTCATCATATCTTATCATTTACTATAAAAAAATTTATAAAATATGAGGAAAAATGGAAAAAAACACACTTTTTCTAACTTTGAACCCCAAAATCTGTTACATATCTACAACCACCAAAAAACACCCATGCTAAATAGTTTCTAAATTTTGTCCTGAGTTTAGAAATACCCAATGTTTACATCTTCTTTGCTTTTTTTGTAACTTATAGGGCCATAAATACAAGTAGCACTTTGCTATTTTCAAAACATTTTTTTTTCAAAATTAGCGCTAGTTACATTGGGACACTGATATCTTTCAGGAATCCCTGAATATCCATTGACATATATATATATTTTTTTAGAAGACATCCCAAAGTATTGATCTAGGCCCATTTTGGTATATTTCATGCCACCATTTCACCGCCAAATGCGATCAAATACAAAAAATTGTTCACTTTTTCACAAATTTTTTCACAAACTTTCAGTTTCTCACTGAAATTATTTACAAACTGCTTGTGCAATTATGGCATAAATGGTTGTAAATTCTTCTCTGGGATCCCCTTTGTTCAGAAATAGCAGACATATATGGCTTTGGCATTGCTTTTTGGTAATTAGAAGGCCGCTAAATGCCACTGCGCACCACACATGTATTATGCCCAGCAGTGAAGGGGTTAATTAGGGAGCATGTAAGGAGCTTTTTGGGGTATTTTTAGCTTTAGTGTAGTGTAGTAGACAACCCCAAGTATTGATCTAGGCCCATTTTGGTATATTTCATGCCACCATTTCACCGCCAAATGCGATCAAATTAAAAAAAACATTACATTTTTCACAATTTTAGGTTTGTCACTGAAATCATTTACAAACAGCTTGTGCAATTATGGCACAAATGGTTGTAAATGCTTCTCTGGGATCCCCTTTGTTCAGAAATAGCAGACATATATGACTTTGGCGTTGCTTTTTGGTAATTAGAATGCTGCTAAATGGCGCTGCGCATCACACGTGTATTATGGCTAGCAGTGAAGGGGTTAATTAGGTAGCTTGTAGGGAGCTTGCAGGGTTAATTTTAGCTTTAGTGTAGAGATCAGCCTCCCACCTGAAACATCAGACCCCCTGATCCCTCCCAAACATCTCTCTTCCCTCCCCTACCCCACAAATGTCCCCGCCATCTTAAGTACTGGCAGAAACTCTGCCAGTACTAAAATAAAAGGAAAATTTGTGCATTTTTGTGCATTTTGTTTTAGCATATTTACATATGCTTCTGTGTAGGATCCCCCTTAGCCCCCAACCTCACTGATCCCCCACCCAACAGCTCTCTAACCCTCCCCCTCTGACTTAATGTGCGCCATCTTGGGTACTGGCAGCTGTCTGACAGTACCCATTTTAGTGAAAATATGTTTTTTTTATTAAAAAAATTTCCTTTTTCTGTAGTGTAGCTTCCCCCCCCCCAATACCAACCCCCCACCCCTTCCAGATCGCTTAAATGCTTTCTTTTAAAAATGTTTATTTCATTTTTTAATACACTTTACTCTTTACTTTTTTTCTGTAGTGTAGCGGTTCCCACCCGCTCCCGCCCCGTGCACGCGGTCGACCGCCACCCACCGTGCACGCGCGCGCGCCCGTGCGCGCCCCCGAAGGCTCCGCCCCCGATCCCGCCCCCCTCCACCTTCCAGATCTCACCGATGGCCGCCCACCCGCCTCCCAAGTCGGCTCCCACCCACCAACGATACCGGCCATCGATGTCCGGTGCAGAGAGGGCCACAGAGTGGCTCTCTCTGCATCGGATGGCCAGAAAGTGTTATTGCAGGATGCCTCGATGTCGAGGCATCACTGCAATAACCGGAAAGCAGCTGGAAGCGAGCAGGATCGCTTCCAGCTGCTTTCCAGACTGAGGACGTGCAGGGTACGTCCTCAGGCATTAACTGCCTTTTTTTAGAGGACGTACCCTGCACGTCCTCGGTCATTAAGGGGTTAAATATTTAGGAATTCTAATTCCCTACACACCAGGGGAACTATATGATCTTAACATCACCCAAATTTTAATAACTTATAAGGGAGAAATTGAAAAGTTGTCAGTCCCTCCCAATATCTATTTCTGGTCGGATAACTCTATTTAAAATGGTCTTACTGCCAAAGCTCCTATATATACTTCAGAATACTCCATTAATTCTTATGGAAAAGGATGTTCGAATACTTAATAGCGTACTGAGTAAATTCATATGGCAGGGGAAAAGACCAAGGATATCTTTAAATAAATTATCCCTTCCAAAAGAGAAAGGCGGTCTTGCACTTCCTTATATTCGTTTTTACAACTACGCCTTCCTGGTGCTAATAGTGGCTGACTGGATTTTCCACAGCGACTACGTAACAAACAACTTACTAGAGGAAAATATATGCTATCCTTATCTCACCTTAGCATTAATTCACTGTCCACCCAAAGAATTACCAAGACAAATTAAACTACTCAAAACATTCTCCAATCCACTGAAGGCCCGGTGGAAAGTGGGGGAACTTCTGTCTCTAAATTGCAAAGTTTTGCAGCATTTACCACTACTGGGCAACCCGAAATTTCCTGCCGGCCTGAGTTCCACACTATTTAAAACCTGGCACAATCAGGGCCTGAATAGGGTATCACACTTTATCGATATAGAGAGAAAATGTATTAAATCCTTTGAAGAATTAAAAACAGAATATAAAATCAACAACAAGGATTTTTATGCATATCTGCAAAGTAATAAAAAAAATATACCAAACATCACAATCAAAGAAAAATGTGAATATAAATGTGATGATTCTAAAAAGAACCCAAAACAAAAGTTCATATAAGGATATGTGTTTTCCTTGTGCAGACTTCTGTATCTCTTATGCCTTTTCTGTCCTTGAAGATTTCTCAAAGGAAAGGAGAAAGAAATAGCAACATAGTGTAATTCTGTGATGGTTATCAACAATGTATCAGGTTTGTGGCCAAATGCCTACTCACATGTACTTGAGCTTACGACCAAGCTCAGGGGAATGCACACACCCACTTTATACTGGTGGGTAAACAGGACTCTCACGATGAATATAGTATAACATTTTTATTTAAAATGTAATAAAAACGTCACAAATGCGATACACAACAACTTATACAGAGGTTAATGGAGCCTTATATCTTGATATTGCTCACAAAAGTCAGCTCCTACTGCAGGATGTCAGCGGATTCAGGCAGCAGAAACTTAACCGCTGCACTGATCCAGGGCGTCTATACACTTGCGGACACACTTGTAGGAGGAGCCACTCCCATTTTGGTTTAGGTGGATCAATGCAGCGGTTAAGTTTCTGCTGCCTGAATCCGCTGACATCCTGCAGTAGGAGCTGACTTTTGTGAGCAATATCAAGATATAAGGCTCCATTAACCTCTGTATAAGTTGTTGTGTATCGCATTTGTGACGTTTTTATTACATTTTAAATACATTTTTTATACTATATTCATCGTGAGAGTACTGTTTACCCACCAGTATAAAGTGGGTGTGCGCATTCCCCTGAGCTTGGTCGTAAGCTCAAGTACATGTGAGTAGGCATTTGGCCACAAACCTGATACATTGTTGATAACCAAGAATTAACAAAACAATCCGAGAGCGCCAACTAGAGGCAAAGGAAGATTCTAACAAGAAAGTGAATAACAGTCAAAAACATTTATTTGAACATATATTAAAACCATGGATCCATGTAACATATACGAAAATGAGATGCAGTGAACATGTAGTTAAAAATACATAATCGGGTCAGTGGAAAATACAATAAAAAATGCAGTAAAAAATACAATAAAAATACAATAAAAATACAATAAAAATACAATATTCCACAAATTAATATCACCAAATACGGGGATATGCAAAATAAGAGTCACATTAAATGATCTCTTAAGAAGAACAAAAAGTTTCTAAAAGAGTTTTTTAGAAAATTGTCCAAAGGAATTGTGGTGCAATTCTTAGTTGTAGCTAATGAGTCTAGAAATCCAGTGGAAAAAACAGTGATGAAAAATCAAGTATTGATGAAAAATCAAGTGAAAAATAATATATATAAAATCCAATTGAAATAATCCAAGTGTATATATAAAAGTGTAATATGAACGGGGGATCCCCCTAACACTAGTGGTAAGTGTAAAAATTGTGTAAAATTGTGTGAAAGTGTAAAAATAGTAAAAATATAAGTGAAAAAAATGAGAATGAAATCCAAGTGATATTTAGTAAGAAAAAATATATTAGTGAATGATCCTCCTTATGAATTTCTCCATATGAGTGATGGTAATGGACTTTTATGTGCTAGATGACTTTACTTGATCTTTGCAATGTGAACTTCGATTATCCCTGTAATTTAAAAAAACAACAACATAGTGCAATAACGTTTTAACATATGAAAAGATATGAAACAATGCTCACCAATTTCGTCAACGCATTTCAGCCTCTATAAAAGGCCTTTCTCAAGACTAACTAAAGGTGAGTATTGGTGGCTCTATTTATATATATCAACAGCCAATGAGTTATCTTTGTTTTGGCGCCAAAAAACGGGTTTGGCGCCAAAAAACCGGAAGTTCTATTATTCTTATACTTCTGTTTTTGGGTAATGTATTTGCATGCCTAATTGATCAGTATATCCTTTACTGATCAATATTGTTCCATTCTGTCATTCTAGATCTTTGGAAATGTATATTGCCGATCGCTCAGTTTATAAACTCGTGAGCGTCGGACCGGAAGTGACGTCATGTTTGTTTACTTCCGGTTATTCGTACTTCCGGTTACATTATTTCTGTGGCAGTTTGGCAAATAAATTCATGAGCATCGGACCGGACGTCATGTTTGTTTACTTCCGGTTATTTGTACTTCCGGTTACATTATTTCTATGGCAGTTTGGCAAATGACATTATTCGTGATGGGGGCATTAATGCTATATATGGAGCTCCCACATAAACAAATTAGGCAAATGTAAGCTCCATGTGAGGTGGTCATATTTGGGGTATATAAATAATAAATAATATGAGCAATATTCGAAATACAGTGGGTAACATTCTTAAATACTTAAACATAACACATAATAAAATGACAATCCCAAAATAAATAACAATCTTACAGTTAGTAACAATTTTAAAAATTTCAGGATTAAAAGAAGTTTAAAATTACTATAAAAATGATAAACTAGAGTCATAAAATTATAGATTATGATTATAATGTAAATGATAGACTATGGTCATAGGATGTATAAAATGCATAAATAAGGCCCGGGGACATCTATTAAAAAGGAGATATAATAGGGGGATATAATGGGTGTACATTCAATAAAGGTACATATAGTAATGGTATCCATAATACAAAAAAGGTTATCTGGAGATTCATAAGTATCTAAAATCGTCTTCTCTCAGAACAGACTAAAATAAGGCTAAAAATGGGACTTAAAAATGGGATGTAGGTACTCAGTTCTATATAAAATAAAATAAAAGCGTCTAATGTTGAAAGAGCCTATTGTTATGGTTTATATGATAGTAACGCTTTGTTAAAAAAGCTAGTATGAAGATACATGCTAACTAGCTAAGAGTCCTAAAATATAACTTTGTACTTAATAGGTGTGAGAGGTCCTCTCTATTATTTAAGCCTCTAGGGTAAAGACAGTCAATGTTAAAGATCCATTTGGATTCTACAGTCAGTAGGCGTCTCTCATAGTCACCGCCCCTCCAATTTGGTGTCACTAGTTGTATGCCTATGTAGTTAAAATCTTTATGGCTCGCTCGATGGTGAGTGGTAAAATGTCTATAGAGGGCTGTTTCAGTGTTTCCATGTTCTATCTTTAATAGATGTTCTCTAATGCGATCTTTAAGACTTCTGGACGTTTGCCCTATGTATTGAAGTCCGCAGCTACACCATATCATCTAGACAACTCCTCTGTCACTGCATCTTATCAGATCATTGATCTTGTATTTCACTTTTGTGTTGAAAGAGGTGAATTCTTTAATTTTAACACCTCTTTTACAGGCTTTGCAACTTAGACATGGGAAGAATCCTTTAATTTCTTTACCAAATACATCCCTTACTTTATTCTCTATCCCCTTAGGTATACTTGGGGATAGTCTGCTCTTTAGGTTATCCGTCTTCCTATATATGAAGATAGGTCGGGTTGTCAGTTTGTCCCCTATGATTTCGTCATTCTTTAAAAGTGACCAGTGCTTCTCAATGATTTTCTCCACAATGTGTCTGTTCTCACTATACTCAGTTATGAACGGGACAGTGAGTTGGTTATTTTCAAAATGGTTGATTGTTTTTTTGGGTTTATATACCAGGAGATCTTTACGGTCTTTATTCCTGACTTCTTCCATAGTTTCAATTAGGAACTTTTCTTCATAACCCCTTTCTAAAAAATTTTCTTTAAGAGTGGCAGCTTGTTCTTCCCACTTATTGGGATTAGAGCAATTTTTCTTCAATCTAAGGAATTGACCTTTTGGTATATTGGTCTTCCATCTGTTGAGGTGACAGCTTTCTCTATGTATATAATTATTGCAGTCCACTTTTTTAAAAAAAGTGGACGTCTCCAGTTTGCCTTCATTGATGTCGATTTTTAGATCTAGGAAATTGATCGTTTTATTGCTCATCTCATATGTGAATTTGAGATTGTGGGTGTTGTCATTCATGACTTTTAAGGTATATTCTAAATCTTCTCTAGACCCCTTCCATATCAGAATGATGTCATCTATATACCTGTTGTAGAGGACCAGGTCCGCGCTAGCTGGGCATGAATCCCAGAAAACTAGTTCCCAGTAGCCCATATACAAATTCGCGTAGCTAGGCGCGAACCTGGTCCCCATCGCTGTACCACATATTTGTTTAAAAAAAGTCCCATTGTTGCTAAAATAGTTGTGGGTTAAAATAAAACGTATCCCTCTAAGAATAAATTCTCTTTGTAATTCAGGTAAATTGGGATCTTTCTTGAGGAAGAAGTCCACCGCTTCTATACCGCCATCATGTGGAATGCTGGTATAGAGGGACATAACGTCACATGTAACGAGTATATAATTTTCTCCCCATTGTACATTCTCCAATTTATTCAGAATCTGAGTAGAATCCCTCAAATACGATGGTAATTCTGTAACGTATTTCTGTAATAATCTGTCTATATATTCGGACAGATTACTAGACAGACCCCCTATCCCCGATATTATTGGGCGGCCGGGGTTTTTTTCGAGGGATTTGTGTACTTTGGGGAGATAATATAGTACTGGGGTTATGGGATATTTGATATTGATATATTTATACTCTTTGTCATTTAGGATCCCAATGTTTTTAGCTTCCCCCAACATTTCTTCTAATTCTCGTTTGAAGATTTCAACTGGATTTTTCTTCAATACTTCATATGTCTGTTGGTCTGATAAGATCCGGTTACACTCGTTATTGTAGTCTGTTTTGTTCAGAACCACGATGCCCCCACCTTTATCGGCTGGTTTAATCACCACATCATGATTCTTCTCGAGGGCCTTTATAGTGTTCATTTGTTCTCTAGTCAGGTTATGTTTATGTCTATTCAATTTCTTGTAGTTGATGTCCCTGATCTCATTACAGATCATGGTATCGAATGTGTCAATAGCATTACCCTTACGTGCTAATGGGTAAAAATTCGATCTTGGTCTTAGATCTGTATGAAGGTAAGTATTTCTGTTGGTAGTTTGGGTGTCTGAAATAACATTTTCATGTCGAATAGATTGTATTTCCAATGGAGTTCTCATAAAATGTCTTTTTAAAGTCAGTTTCCTGACCAATTCTTTTGCGTTTATGAAAGTGTTAAATTTGTTCAAACCCTTTGATGGGGCGAACGATAGTCAATAGTTTAACACTGATAATAATGACACTGCACAAAAAGATAATGATAACGAGGGTGAATGGGTAGAAGTGACTAATAAGAGGAGGGGGCACAGACCTAGGGTACCATCTAGAAATGAGGACACTAGACACGATGAGACCAGAAATCAACAAAATTATAGGTCCTGGAATAAAGTGTACACACCCAAAAATGACAGATGGAATTATGAACCTCCCTACCCAGAGGACAATAGGACCCCTAGAACACCATTTCGTCAATACAGACACAATAGGGGTTGGGGGGGCGACTACAGACCCCATTGGTCCCATTCCCAAGACCTCAGTTATCAATATAATCAGAGACAAGATACAAATCAGAATGGTGAGTTTTTCAAGGGGGATAATAATCGAGGATATATCCACTCCCCATATAGACATGACAATAAGAGACAAGAATATCCATATCCCAACTACTATCCAAGGCAATATGGGAGAACAAATGGTAATAATAGAGAAAACACAGACTCGTCTTGGGGACAAAGAGGATACCGAAGATACCCCCAATTTAATCGAAGACACCAACAGTCCTTTCATAGAGGTGGAAACTGGCACAATTATCGCCACAACGACAACTACGAACCTCCTAGATTTAACCATCCAGGACCACGACCAGATACAAATATACGTGGGACGAACAAACAATCTAAACAACAAGAAGCAAGACAAGCCAATAAACACATACCAGATATAGGTATGAATGAAGAATATCAAGCATCAACATCAGGGCATTCTTTTTTAGGAATACCTCAGAAAACTCCCAAAGAATTAGAAAGAGGATCTTTGAAGAGAAAGAACCCAAATTCAGAGGACTTTCAAACTCCAATAGACAAAAGAAGACCCACAGAGGCAAGAGAGGAGGGCTAAGTATAAGAAAGAAGGAATTACCACTCTCCCCATTAAATGTCAAGGCAACTACTACAGGCATCTTTAACCTAAGCTCAAAGGAACTCACTGAAAAGGAATCGTCTGTGTTAAACTATGGACTATCGTTCGCCCCATCAAAGGGTTTGAACAAATTTAACACTTTCATAAACGCAAAAGAATTGGTCAGGAAACTGACTTTAAAAAGACATTTTATGAGAACTCCATTGGAAATACAATCTATTCGACATGAAAATGTTATTTCAGACACCCAAACTACCAACAGAAATACTTACCTTCATACAGATCTAAGACCAAGATCGAATTTTTACCCATTAGCAAGTAAGGGTAATGCTATTGACACATTCGATACCATGATCTGTAATGAGATCAGGGACATCAACTACAAGAAATTGAATAGACATAAACATAACCTGACTAGAGAACAAATGAACACTATAAAGGCCCTCGAGAAGAATCATGATGTGGTGATTAAACCAGCCGATAAAGGTGGGGGCATCGTGGTTCTGAACAAAACAGACTACAATCACGAGTGTAACCGGATCTTATCAGACCAACAGACATATGAAGTATTGAAGAAAAATCCAGTTGAAATCGTCAAACGAGAATTAGAAGAAATGTTGGGGGAAGCTAAAAACATTGGGATCCTAAATGACAAAGAGTATAAATATATCAATAACCCCAGTACTATATTATCTCCCCAAAGTACACAAATCCCTCGAAAAAAACCCCGGCCGCCCAATAATATCGGGGATAGGGGGTCTGTCTAGTAATCTGTCCGAATATATAGACAGATTATTACAGAAATACGTTACAGAATTACCATCGTATTTGAGGGATTCTACTCAGATTCTGAATAAATTGGAGAATGTACAATGGGGAGAAAATTATATACTCGTTACATGTGACGTTATGTCCCTCTATACCAGCATTCCACATGATGGCGGTATAGAAGCGGTGGACTTCTTCCTTAAGAAAGATCCCAATTTACCTGAATTACAAAGAGAATTTATTCTTAGAGGGATACGTTTTATTTTAACCCACAACTATTTTAGCAACAATGGGACTTTTTTTAAACAAATATGTGGTACAGCGATGGGGACCAGGTTCGCGCCTAGCTACGCGAATTTGTATATGGGCTACTGGGAACTAGTTTTCTGGGATTCATGCCCAGCTAGCGCGGACCTGGTCCTCTACAACAGGTATATAGATGACATCATTCTGATATGGAAGGGGTCTAGAGAAGATTTAGAATATACCTTAAAAGTCATGAATGACAACACCCACAATCTCAAATTCACATATGAGATGAGCAATAAAACGATCAATTTCCTAGATCTAAAAATCGACATCAATGAAGGCAAACTGGAGACGTCCACTTTTTTTAAAAAAGTGGACTGCAATAATTATATACATAGAGAAAGCTGTCACCTCAACAGATGGAAGACCAATATACCAAAAGGTCAATTCCTTAGATTGAAGAAAAATTGCTCTAATCCCAATAAGTGGGAAGAACAAGCTGCCACTCTTAAAGAAAATTTTTTAGAAAGGGGTTATGAAGAAAAGTCCCTAATTGAAACTATGGAAGAAGTCAGGAATAAAGACCGTAAAGATCTCCTGGTATATAAACCCAAAAAAAAATCAACCATTTTGAAAATAACCAACTCACTGTCCCGTTCATAACTGAGTATAGTGAGAACAGACACATTGTGGAGAAAATCATTGAGAAGCACTGGTCACTTTTAAAGAATGACGAAATCATAGGGGACAAACTGACAACCCGACCTATCTTCATATATAGGAAGACGGATAACCTAAAGAGCAGACTATCCCCAAGTATACCTAAGGGGATAGAGAATAAAGTAAGGGATGTATTTGGTAAAGAAATTAAAGGATTCTTCCCATGTCTAAGTTGCAAAGCCTGTAAAAGAGGTGTTAAAATTAAAGAATTCACCTCTTTCAACACAAAAGTAAATACAAGATCAATGATCTGATAAGATGCAGTGACAGAGGAGTTGTCTACATGATATGGTGTAGCTGCGGACTTCAATACATAGGGCAAACGTCCAGAAGTCTTAAAGATCGCATTAGAGAACATCTATTAAAGATAGAACATGGAAACACTGAAACAGCCCTCTATAGACATTTTACCACTTACCATCGAGCGAGCCATAAAGATTTTAACTACATAGGCATACAACTAGTGACACCAAATTGGAGGGGCGGTGACTATGAGAGACGCCTACTGACTGAAGAATCCAAATGGATCTTTAACATTGACTGTCTTTACCCTAGAGGCTTAAATAATAGAGAGGACCTCTCACACCTATTAAGTACAAAGTAATATTTTAGGACTCTTAGCTAGTTAGCATGTATCTTCATACTAGCTTTTTTAGCAAAGCGTTACTATCATATAAACCATAACAATAGGCTCTTTCAACATTAGACGCTTTTATTTTATTTTATATAGAACTGAGTACCTACATCCCATTTTTAAGTCCCATTTTTAGCCTTATTTTAGTCTGTTCTGAGAGAAGACGATTTTAGATACTTATGAATCTCCAGATAACCTTTTTTGTATTATGGATACCATTACTATATGTACCTTTATTGAATGTACACCCATTGTATCCCACTATTATATCTCCTTTTTAATAGATGTCCCCGGGCCTTATTTATGCATTTTATACATCCTATGACCATAGTCTATCATTTACATTATAATCATAATCTATAATTTTATGACTCTAGTTTATCATTTTTATAGTAATTTTAAACTTCTTTTAATCCTGAAATTTTTAAAATTGTTACTAACTGTAAGATTGTTATTTATTTTGGGATTGTCATTTTATTATGTGTTATGTTTAAGTATTTAAGAATGTTACCCACTGTATTTCGAATATTGCTCATATTATTTATTATTTATATACCCCAAATATGACCACCTCACATGGAGCTTACATTTGCCTAATTTGTTTATGTGGGAGCTCCATATATAGCATTAATGCCCCCATCACGAATAATGTCATTTGCCAAACTGCCATAGAAATAATGTAACCGGAAGTACAAATAACCGGAAGTAAACAAACATGACGTCCGGTCCGATGCTCATGAATTTATTTGCCAAACTGCCACAGAAATAATGTAACCGGAAGTACGAATAACCGGAAGTAAACAAACATGACGTCACTTCCGGTCCGACGCTCACGAGTTTATAAACTGAGCGATCGGCAATATACATTTCCAAAGATCTAGAATGACAGAATGGAACAATATTGATCAGTAAAGGATATACTGATCAATTAGGCATGCAAATACATTACCCAAAAACAGAAGTATAAGAGTAATAGAACTTCCGTTTTTTTGGCGCCAAACCCGTTTTTTGGCGCCAAAACGAAGATAACTCATTGGCTGTTGATATATATAAATAGAGCCACCAATACTCACCTTTAGTTAGTCTTGAGAAAGGCCTTTTATAGAGGCCGAAACGCGTTGACGAAATTGGTGAGCATTGTTTCATATCTTTTCATATGTTAAAACGTTATTGCACTATGTTGTTGTTTTTTTAAATTACAGGGATAATCGAAGTTCACATTGCAAAGATCAAGTAAAGTCATCTAGCACATAAAAGTCCATTACCATCACTCATATGGAGAAATTCATAAGGAGGATCATTCACTAATATATTTTTTCTTACTAAATATCACTTGGATTTCATTCTCATTTTTTTCACTTATATTTTTACTATTTTTACACTTTCACACAATTTTACACAATTTTTACACTTACCACTAGTGTTAGGGGGATCCCCCGTTCATATTACACTTTTATATATACACTTGGATTATTTCAATTGGATTTTATATATATTATTTTTCACTTGATTTTTCATCAATACTTGATTTTTCATCACTGTTTTTTCCACTGGATTTCTAGACTCATTAGCTACAACTAAGAATTGCACCACAATTCCTTTGGACAATTTTCTAAAAAACTCTTTTAGAAACTTTTTGTTCTTCTTAAGAGATCATTTAATGTGACTCTTATTTTGTATATCCCCGTATTTGGTGATATTAATTTGTGGAATATTGTATTTTTATTGTATTTTTATTGTATTTTTATTGTATTTTTTACTGCATTTTTTATTGTATTTTCCACTGACCCGATTATGTATTTTTAACTACATGTTCACTGCATCTCATTTTCGTATATGTTACATGGATCCATGGTTTTAATATATGTTCAAATAAATGTTTTTGACTGTTATTCACTTTCTTGTTAGAATCTTCCTTTGCCTCTAGTTGGCGCTCTCGGATTGTTTTGTTAATTCTTTGTAATCTTATCAGGGTAAACTAGATACCCTTTTATCCAGGAGCTGTGAGGAAGCAGGTTGAGCGCTGTCAGAT
Source organism: Bombina bombina (assembly GCF_027579735.1). NCBI lineage: Eukaryota > Metazoa > Chordata > Amphibia > Anura > Bombinatoridae > Bombina > Bombina bombina. The sequence goes on from NC_069500.1 coordinate 50,725,836, forward strand.
TTTTTCCGTACATTGTTGATAACCATCACAGAATTACACTATGTTGCTATTTCTTTCTCCTTTCCTTTGAGAAATCTTCAAGGACAGAAAAGGCATAAGAGATACAGAAGTCTGCACAAGGAAAAACACATATCCTTATACGAACTTTTGTTTTGGGTTCTTTTTAGAATCATCACATTTATATTCATATCTGCAAAGTAGACATTTCCTTACAGAGCTTATGAAAGAAACAGGTTGGTCTTGGTCCCTGGGCAAATTGGAAAATTGGTTAACATTGTTTAAAAACGGACATAGATCTATTTCCCTATGCTACCAATTGATTAATGCCAGTAAAACCGAACTGGAACTAGAGAAAATCACTCTACTCTGGAACCTGATGCTACCTTACTCCTGTATCGATATTGAATCTGTCCAATTATCAATTCAGAAAGTGGCTCAGGCCACGTTGTCAGCAACTTGGCGGGAGATGCATGTTAGACTCATACATAACTCATATTTTACCCCCAAAAAGGGTAGTAAAATTTGTAATCTTGGCTTTAAAAAATGTCCAAAATGCTTGCTTCCGGCAGCTGATCTAATGCATATGATCTGGGAATGCCCTAAAATAAGGCATCTCTGGTGGAAGCTAGAGTTTTGGCTCAGTAAAACCCTCAAAATTTCTTTTGAGGGATTAACACAGTCACAAATTATTTTTGGTCTGATACAACATACAAATGAAAAAATAATTCTTCTGTCCATATTGGCAACTAGATACCTCATTTTCAAGAAGTGGAAGTTGAGAGCAAAACCATCTATTCCAGAGATCAAAAATTGTCTAAAAAAACAATGTCTTTTAGAACAAAGAGATACCAATTTAGACAACGAATCAGACATCAGACAATTTTTTGGCAAATGGTCAGTGTTTATCAGGTCACTACCTGACAGTGAGATAACTGATCTAATTTTCCCGTTTAGAAATTCTGAATTAATACTCTTGGGTGCCTGGTAACAAAAAAGGAAATGAGAATGGACTCATTATGCTGCCCTGGATGCATTTCCTGAGATCCCGTCAATCATAGTTCTGAGGTGTGTGTGGGGGAGTGAATGGGAGGGGCTCCTTTTGTTTCCCTTCTTCCTCCCTCTTTTTCTTCCTTCCTTCCTTTTTTTTTTTTTTTTTTTTCTCTTTCCTTTTATTTTTTCTTCCCCCAGTTGAGGCTGGGGGTTTCTTTATAGAGAAAGAAAAAAAAAATTCAGCTGAATGTAATCTCACATTGATTGAGCGATTCTGACTTGTTTTCACTAAATCTACTGTTTATGATTTTTGTTAAATTAGAAATAAATAATTTGGAAAGTAGAATTCAGTACTGTAAAAAAAAAAAAAATAAAAAAAAAAATTCCATGCTCTATCTGAATCATGAAAGAAAAGATTTGGGTTCAGTGTCCCTTTAAATAGTATTTTTAAAGCAAATATAATCTTAAAAATATTAATGGGCCAAATCTAATTCATCTGTATTCCAATGAAAAATACCATGGAAGTATACAGTTCTCAATATGTTTAAAAACTCTTCAATAGTTTACTGATGTCAATCTTTTCAAATGAATTTGAAGCACAGTAACACTACCTATACCTTGCATAGTGGTAATTTAACACGTCTTCCAATGTCACAGAATTTTTGGGGTTTTCACATTTTATTTCTTGGAATTGTTAAAAACTAATTTCTCTCTGTTTTAAGTGTCATTTCTTGGTAGTCCACATTATTTTTTTTCTCAATTGTTGGACATGATAATGAAAAATATGACTCCTAGCTAAATTTAAAATCATGAAAACGGCATGTGTTAATATGTGTTTATACACAAACACATAAATATATATGTACTTAGTGAGTCATATACATGTATATTTCAAAATGCTGTCCATCGCTACGCTACTTACCCCCCTTCTCTTGTGAGGAAGCATTGCGCTCACAAGAGCGTTCTGCCATAGGCTCCTATAGGGGCCTCATTCTGATGCAAAGGGGGTAAGTAGCGCTGAGATGGTCAGACTGTGGTTATTATATATATATATACACACACACAAATAAACAAGAATAGCCTATCAGTCAATGAAAATAGGAATAAATAGAAGGAAATAAAGAACTGATACAACTGTATTAGTTGGAATTTAAATTTTAAAAAAACTTTGCTCTGAAACCCAGTTAAGATCCAAAGAAAATACTTTTTTTTTTTTTTTTTTTTAAATATTCTTTTATTGAGGGTTTTAAGTAACAATTAAATACATAATCAAGGCCAAGATACATAAACACCCTAGTTTCAGGGTCTTACAAAGATAAACAATAGACAATGCAATGACTACAGCATAGATTAGCAGATTCTTATACAATATACAACATGTATCACACTCTTTACTAATTAAAAAATGTATTTAAAGGGACAGTCTAGTCAAAAATAAACTTTCATGATTTAGCTAGGGCATGCAATTTTAAACATCTTTGCAATTTACTTTTATCATTAAAGGGATATTCCAGCCAAAATTGGAATCCACATGACTTAATTTCAATGTTGAATAGAAGCAATTTTGTAATATTCATGCATTAGCAAAAATGCTTCTAATAAAAGCTATAGCTGTATCAAAAGTGTATTTAAGTATGCACTGTGCACCAGGCTTTTAAACACAGCACTTTCACAGATAACTTAAAGTGTTTGTACCATCTGGTAATAACTTATTTGTTAATTGCTGACATGATACAAACACCACTGATGCTCTGAGCAGCTACAGTATTTAAAATGTTGGTGAACTGACAATATCTAGCAATACTTCACATGCACGTGCAGAGAAAAATGTTAACACTAAAACAGTAATAACTTACCAATGACAATTCATGTATATGTATATTGCAAATGTGTTTCTATTCAAATATGTAATTCATCTATGTGCATTTAAATTTTGACTAGAATGTCCCTTTAACTTTGCTTTGTTCTCTTGGCATTCTTTGTTGAAAGCTAAACTTAGGTAGGCTCAAATTGATTTCTACCTGCCTGGCCACCTCTTATCTCAGTGCATTTTGACAGGTTTTTACAGTGGACAGTGCTAGTTCATGTATGTTTTATAGAAAACATTGTGCTCACTCATGTTGAGATATTTATGAGTCAGCTCTGATTGGCTAAAATGCAAGTCTGTTACAAATGAATGGAGATAAGGAGGCAGTCTGCAGAGGCTTAGATACGAGGTCATCACAGAGGTAAAAGGTATATTAAAGGGACACTGAACCCAATTTTTTTCTTTTGTGATTCAGATAGAGCATGCAATTTTAAGGAACTTTCTAATTTACTCCTATTATCAAATATTCTTCATTCTCTTGGTATTTTTATTTGAAAAGCAAGAATTTAAGTTTAGATGCCGGCCCATTTTTGGTGAACAACCTGGGTTGTTCTTGCTGATTGGACAGGACCAATAAACAAATGCTGTCCATGGTCTGAACCACAAATTTGCTGGCTCCTTAGCTTAGATGCCTTTTACTTCAAATAAAGATATCAAGAGAATGAAGAAAAATTGCTAATAGAAGTAAATTAGAAAGTTGCTTAAAATTGCATGCTCTAACTGAATCATGAAAGAAAAAAATTGGGTTCAGTGTCCCTTTAATATAACTGTGCTGGTTATGCAAAACTGGGGAATGGGTAATAAAAGAATTATCTATCTTTTTAAACATTAAACATCTTCAAGTAGACTGTCCCTTTAAATGCAGATAGCAATGTTGCATCACTACTGTTTAAATAATGATCATTCTCATAAAACTTTTCTAAAATGTTTAACATTTTCAATTGGCTAATTGACATTCATGATATAACTAATTAAAATAGTATCTCAGAAAAAGAAAAAAGAAAAACCACTCTCTGGCACACACTTAAATACATAGGTAAATCTGCAAAAATTAAAATACACAACGTATTTTAATATCTGCAAGTAAAAGTTACGTTTTATGATTTTTTGCTCCCTTTTTGCTGCCTTTTTGCTTTTACCTATGTGTTTAAGTGTGTGCCAGAGAGTGTTTTCTGAGATTCTATTGTATATCTACCACTAGGGCACTCCCCGCAGTCCATAGTGAAATATGAGTGTATGGGTAATATATGATGAGATTAGTTCTATACCTATCTTTTTGAGTCTGGAGAATCTATGAACAATACATTTCAAGTATACTCATTTCCTTTGAAGATAATGAACACAGGGTATCATCAGTTTGTAAAGTGTGAGAATGTGAGAATATTTAACATGCAAAACATCTTACAAATTATTATAATTAGGTCTTATCCACCCCCCCAAAAAAAAACTTCATTCAAACAACATATTTAAGACTAACGTTTTAATGTTAATGCTCAAAAATTAGATAACACATCAGTTCAAAGTGTAATTATGAAATTATTCAGCGCTAATAATAGTAACCTCAATCAAAATATTTTAATGTTTTTGCTGGTTCCCTTGGTCACAAATATTTCACCGTATTATTGCAGTTGAATTTCAATCAGCACTGCTCACACAAAAGTATTTACAATCATATTTGTACTGTCTCATTAACAATTTCTATAAATAAATAAATATCCTAATTTACGTCTAACATACCTAAAAATAGATAAAAGCATCAAATAAACAGATTGGGGTTTTTTTTTTGTTTGTTTTTTTGTTTTGTTTTTAATTGCCAGCATATGCTTGGGAATGTCTTGCATTTTGCATTATGTCAGCTAGTGTCAGAAGTTCTGCAAAACGATAATGCAGAAGAGAAATGAAAGTCTATCATCATACTGCCAAGATGAAAAAGTGACAGCTCATAATGAAAAGAAAAATAGTTTCCATTTTGGGTCACTGTTACTAAGAGAGAGTCATATAGCTATACAGCTGAAAGATTGTGATTTTGACAGGCATGTCTGTAAGTGAAGGTACGCTGACTATAATGTTATCCATTATCTAAGAGATAATGGTTATTTCTAGGGCTGCATAGTTTTGAATAAATCCTCAAAATGTCTCTTTGGATTGGAAATAAAGGTGAAGGCAGCATGCCGTTATTAGATGCATTATGAAAAAATGGCTTGCTCTATTTTCTTCTGCATAGTAAGGGTCATTGCAATAAAAATGAAACCCAACATATATGCTGTTAACCTTGGCATGGATGGTGACTCGAAAGGGTTGTCTTAACATAATGATATTCAAAGAGGCACAGATAGTTGCATTGCATAGATGGAATCAAGATTACAGCTAATCGGGTTCAGTACTGAGCAATGTAAACTTTGTAATGTAATCTACACAAGAGTTAGATGAAAAAGCATATCATTGATTCATGGAATTTTACTTTTAAAGGCATACAAAACTTACAAAGTGTTCAGTGACAACCTATCTTCAATTTAATGGAGCCTTTTTCAATGCCAATGAAATCACAATCAGCCATTTCCGCTGTTTATTTGATGCACATTTTTTTTTCTGTTTGCAGCAAATGCAAATTATACTGCAATTGTATACTATAGTTCAGTTTGTTTTTGCTTCTAGTTTAGTATACAGCACTTTTCTGACAAAACAGTTGGCAAAAAATAAAATCAGTAGGATCTGCAGATGTAAAAATGCTTAGGGAATATAGTAATGGTTGTGAGTGAACTTCAGACATAACATAGCAATTCTCCTTTCCAGTACACATTCCAAAATTGATTTATTTCATAGTGAAAAAGAAAAAATTTATATAAATCAATATTTGAAAATCACAATCCTAAATACATTGGGCTAGATGATCTAAACCTCACCAGATCAGAGCTAGTTTTTCTCGTCGACTCTTGCAGGGGCTGCCCTGGTGGAACGATTGTAATAAAGGGGTAGTCCCTGCAAGTGGTGAGATGGCTCCTAGTAAAATAGTAAAAGTAATGGGATAGGGACACTTCGCTCCATAGAGCAAAGTTAGCAGTGGCCACACTTTCAAAATTAAATCCTGCAGCCGGATGCTGCTTTCTATTTTCATATGCATGTGTTTTTATTAGGGTATTAAGTATTTGGAGTGTTTTGAGAAAAGCACCTTTTAGTTTGTGAGATCTGAGTGTGGAAATGTTTACAGAATTACTCTGGGATTAGATAGACAATTTCATATACGCCCATGGAACGCCCATGTTCAGCCCATTTTACGAAAAAACTATTACACTTTGCATTTGTATTAAGTACAAATTTCTGTGTGTTTTTTTGCCCATCCAGTGTATTAATATTATGATTTACACCTTGCATATTTAATACAATTTATTCCTGTGTAATTTACATACAAATTTGATGGTTTTGGTTAAATACGATTTTTGGTGAAGAATTTTGTTAAGATTTTTGATGCACCTTAACATTACAATTTTTCCCTGCTTAATTTTGTGTGAATGGTTAAATTATTAATTTTGTATGATGTTTAAAATAAGAATTTTATTGTGCACTTTTCATACAAAAATGTAGTGTACGCCCCTTAGCAAGTGGCTTTTAGATCATTCCACAAGGGAAATAGAAGGACTGGTGAGCATTCTTTAATAATCTCACCAGCCCAGAGAGCTTTAGATCTTTAATATATATATATATATATATATATATATATATATACAGATAGATAGATAAAACATACACCATGGGGCCTATTTAACAATGGTCTGTTGGACCTGATCCGACAGTGCGGATCAGGTCCGACAGACCTCGCTGAATGCGGAGAGCTATGCGCTCTCCGTATTCAGTATTGCACCAGCAGCTCTTGTGAGCTGCTGGTGCAACGCCGCCCCCTGCAGATTCGCGGCCAATCGGCCGCCAGCAGGGGGGTGTCAATAAACCTGACCGCTGCTTCATAACTGGTGTTTCTGGCGAGCCTGCAGGCTCGCCAGAAACACAGGCCCTCAAGCTCCGGCCCCCATATGTGGACACCCCTGTTAATTATTGAGTTCCAGTGTTTTAGCCACCCTTATTGCTAGCAGCTGCAGAAAATCCAGCACATAGCCATGAAATCTCCATAGACAAACATTGGCAGATCAATAATTACTTAGGAGCAAAAACAACCAAGTCACAAAGTGGTAGATCACACAAACCCACAGAGCAGGCTGCTGAGTGCTGATGAGCTAAATTCTTAAAAATTGCCTATCATATGTCACATCACTCACTGCAGAGTTCCAAACTGCCACTGGAAGCGACATCAGCTCAGTTAATTGTGCATCAAGAGCATCGTGAATAGGTTTCCATGACCAAGCAGCCGTACACAATCCTGACAACAATGTGTGCAATGCCGAGTGTTGGCTGCAATGGTTTAAAGATGCTTCTTAAACTAGAGGTCAGGACCCCCGGGGTCACTATTATTTTTTATAATTTACTGTACACAGAAAGACAGGAGAGCAGGAGGTGTCCCTAGTACAACATTATGCAAATTGTGTGTGTGTGCTTTTTTGGGGTGTTTTTTTTTAGATTAGGATTTTGGGCTGTAAAAGAGCTGATTGCCCTTTTAAGGGCAAAGCTCATACAATTTAGGGGCAATGGGTAGTTTAGGTTTTTTTAGTGTTAGTTTTATTTTTATTTTGGGGGGTTGGTGGGTGGGGGGGGGTTACTGTTAGGGGGGGTTAGTATTTTTTAAATATAAATGAGCTATTTAACTTAGGGCAATACCCTACAAAAGGCCCTTTTGTCAGGGTGCCAGGAATCAGACTAAGACGAGAAGTGCAAAAATAATCACACTTTTATTAATAGCAAAAAATAATAAAAAGTCCACAGGTCAAATAACAAGCCAGGAGTCAAACCAGAGGTGGTAGTCATACAAGCTGACTCAGGAGCCAAAGCGAATAGTCAGACGAGTCGGAATCAGGAACAAGGAAAACAGCAGAGTCAGGAACAAGCCAGGGATCAGGAACCAGGAATGACGACAGGCAGCCAGGTAATACACAGGAACTCTCACAAACAGGTCTGAGACAATGCAAAGGCAAAGCATACTGAACAGAGGCCCTTTAAATAATAAGTGATAACATCACAATTCTGAGACTGCATCCTGTCTCATATGGATGATGAACACCAGTCTGGCCATAAAAGGAAGTGTAGGAAATGAGCAGCATCCCCCACAATGCACCAAAGTCAGGAAGAGAGGTGAGTAAAATGGCTGCCAGCAGCACATGGCAAACAACAGGGAAAAAACCCTGACACCTTTTAAGGGATATTGGTAGTTTAGTTTAGATTAGGTTGTGTTTTTATTTTTGGGGGGCTTTTTATTTTCATGTGAGTATTAGATTAGGTTTAATTTTTTTATTTAAGATAATTTGGTTTATTTTTTTCTGTTAAACTTTTTTATTTTTTGTAATTTTAGATTAATTTAATCTTTGTTTTTTTTGTTAAGTAATGTTAGGTTTTTTATTTTAATTGTAATTTAGTATTTTTTTATTTAATGTAATTGAGGTTAATTTAGAGGGTGTTAGGTTAGTGTAATTAGGTTTAATTTGTTGTGGGGGAATGGTGGTTTAGGGTTTAATATGTTAATTAGTTACTTTGCGATGTGGGGGGATGGCGGATTAGGGGTTAATACATTTATTAGGCAGATTTGCGATGTGGGTGAATGGTGGATTAGGGGTTAATACATTTATTAGGCAGTTTGAAATGTGGGTGAATGGAGGATTAGGGGTTAATACATTTATTAGTTACTTAGCAATGTGAGGGTTGGCGGATGAGGGGTTAATATATTTTATTAGTTATTGTGGTGGGGGATGGTGGTTGACAGGTACATATTGCGCATTCGTTAGGTGCTAATTAATATTTTCAGGGATTTACGGTGCGCACAAATTCAGCGCAAGGCTTGCTTTGCCTGCCTATGTGTGGCGAGGTAAAAATGGAGTAAAATGTCTCCAGTTTCGCCGCGTAAGTCCTTGCATTGAATATACTGACGCGGTTCTATGTTAGTTTATGGGAGTAAAATTAGTGGGCGAAGGGTGAAATATATGTGCCGCATTTATATGCCGCGTTGTATATGTGATATCAATACCGGACTAATTACCTGCCATCGCCGGCTTTTGCAGGCAACGCCACATATGATATCTCGCCCGCTGTGTCTGTAGGTTTCCCTGTGCCTTAACTCTGCACCTGACACTGACAGGCCTCCTAGAAGGCGGGGCCTCACCACAACTGCGACCCCTGTAGGTACACCCCTGTGCGTATCTATGAGTGAGTGTGTATGTTTGTGTGTGAGTAACTTTTTCAGTGTTTTGATTAATTTAAGATAGACACATAGCTAATTTTGTACCTCTTCAAATGTGTGCACACATTTTAGTAATTTGGCAAAAAATTGCAAAGGCCAAAATTTTTGCTCACACTGTTAAAAGAAAATTAGAGGATACATTTAATGCAGGGTACACACAGTGTAAGTGTCGGAGAGAAGCCTATCTGGAAGAGACATGGAGTTATGGAGACAAATAGACAGTTAGTGATTAGCAATGTCTATGAAAGTTAAATTCACTTTTTTGTTAAAAATCTACTTACTTGTGTGGTATATTGATGTATAAAAAGATAATGTATACTCAATCGAAAAGAGGTTTGTTTTATACTTTAAAATAATAATAAAACTGCTGGTTGCCAAAACTTTTCAATGTAAAAAGGGGTCCCAGGTGAAGAAGCTCTGATGTAAAGAACACTGTTACTGGACACTGGAGCAGTGGAGACATGTTTTCTGGGCTGAAGATTCACTACCTGGCAGTCTGATTGAAGAATCTGGGTGTGGTACCAGGACAATGCTATCTAGCAGAATGCATAGTGCTTACTGTAAAGATTGGTGGAGAAGGGATAATGTTCTGTTGCTGTTTTTCATGGTTTGAGCTAGGTCCCTTATTTCCATTGAAGGGTCATCTTATACCTAAAGTATACAAAGACATTTTAGACAATTGGGTGCTTCCAACCTTTTGTCAACTTTTTGGGAAAAGGCCTTTCCTCTTCCAGTATGACTGTGAACAAAAGTGAGGTTCATGCAGACAAGCTTGGTGTGGAAGTAATTGAGGAGCCTTCACAGAGTCCTGACCTCAAATCCATTGAACACTTTGGCATGTACAGGTTCATCAACTGCAAGCCAGACCTTCTCATCCACATCAGTACCTGGCCTCACAAATTTAATGGGCATACATTCTCACAGACAAACTCCAAAATCTTGTGAAAAGCATTCCCAGAAAAGCAGCTACTGTAGCAGGAAAGAGGGGCCAACTCCATATTAATTCCCACAGCTAGCTTTGGAATGGGATGTTCAACAAGCTTACATAGTTCTGATGGTCAGGTGCAACACATACACAAACACACACACACACACACACACACACATATAAGCAAATACATAAATATATCAAGAGTAAACAATTGATGTTTCTGCAAAACTGAATTAAAAAGGAATAACGACCCCATTGGTGTATCTACCTATCTATTCTCTATCTATCTATCTATCTATCTATCTACCTACCTATCTATTCTCTATCTATTGTCTTTCTTTCATTCATTTGTTCATTCATTCAGTCTTTCTTTCTTTCTTTTTTTCTTTCTTTCTTTTTTTTCTCTCTTTACTATCTATCATTATTATCCAGCTTAAACTCCACCTACATAAATATACAGTAGGTAGTAACCATTAATACCATCAAAACATGCACAGTATTAATGGGTGCAAAGAGGACCAAAATGAAAATGGAGGCATACTAGGGCAGCGGCCATGAGCAGTCGCAAATCCGGTGGCTGCTAATGTGATAGAGATAATCTGCCGTTATCTTCTAATTGATGCCTCATCTTATCTAGCAGATTTTCTTAAGGAAATTTGTTCTGAATCTGAAGAAATAAATTTTGTCATAGTGACATTGTCAGCTTTCTTGACCGGACCAATGAAGTTGGCTTCTGTGGCCTACATTTCAACACCCCCCATGAGTAGAGCAGTATTAGTTCTCCTACTGCTAAAGTGTAATCTGGTATGGGTGATTTCTAAAATGCTATACAAGCCCTTTTTGATGATTTTGAGCAGAATAGATTACCATTATTGTACAACAACAGTGTGCGGATTCAGAGGGATATTGTATGATCCCTGATTTGCTGGAAGCTGCTGTCACAACTGATACAAGCTACTGTAACAACAAGATTACTTTCAATCTGTACAATGCTCGCTACTTCCAACGCACGCAAAGAGCCGTGATAAACCCCTTTTCACTCACACACAACTGTTAGTGCACCCAAAGGCCTCTAGTTATCAACGTGTCTACTTACCTGCCTTTGCCGGCCCCAATACGCCCGCCTAAGCTCGCCTCACATCTCCACCGCAGACCTGAATATGCTCGCCAGTTATCAAAAAAGCTGTCAAAAAGCCGCGCACCAAGTACGGGGCGATGAGCAGCGGACTGTGATAGTTATCACTCATCCGATCTAGCTGCTCTTCGGCATTTTCCCAGCTTTATTGATAAGCTGTCACTAAGCACCCACACTAAACTACACTGTTCTACCCCCTATACCAGCGCCCCCGGAGCCCCCCACAACTAAATAAAGTTATTAACCCCAAAACCGCCGCTCCTAGACCCCACCGCAACTATAATAAAATGTATTAACCCCTAAACCGCCGCTCCCGGACCCCGGCACAACAATAATAAATGTATTAACCCCTATACCGCCGCTCCCGGACCCCACCGCCACCTACATAATACCTATTAACCCCTATCCTGCCGCCACCTATAATAAATTTATTAACCCCTATCCTGCCGATCCCGGACCCCGCTGCAACTAAATATTTTTTTTAACCCCTAAACCGCCGCTCCCGGACCCCGCCGCCACCTATATTAAACTTATTAACCCCTAATCTGCCCCCCCCCCCTACACCGTCGCCACCTATAATAAATTTATCAACCCCTATCCTGCCCCCCCTACACAGCCGCAACCTATAATAAAATTATTAACCCCTAAACCTAAGTCTAACACTAACCCTAACACCCCCTAACTTGAATAATTATTAAATAAATCTAAATAAAATTACTATTATTAACTAAATTATTCCTAGTTAAAACTAAATACTTACCTATAAAATAAACCCTAAGATAGCTACAATATTACTAATAATTATATTGTAGCTATTTTAGGATTTATTTTTATTTTACAGGCAAATTTCAATTTATTTTAACTAGGTACAATAGCTATTAAATAGTTATTAACTATTTAATAGCTACCTAGTTAAAATAAAGACAAATTTACCTGTAAAATAAAAACTAACCTAAGTTACAATTACATCTAACACTACACTATCATTAACTAAATTATTCCTATTTAAAACTAAATACTTACCTGTAAAATAAACCCTAAGATAGCTACAATGTAATTAATAATTACATTGTAGATATTTTAGGATTTATATTTATTTTACAGGTAATTTTGTATTTATTTTAACTAGGTAGAATAGTTATTAAATAGTTATTAACTATTTAAAAACTACCTAGCTAAAAGAAATACAAAATTACCTGTAAAATAAATCCTAACCTAAGTTACAATTAAACCTAACACTACACTCTCAGTAAATAAATTAAATTAATTAACTACAAATACCTACAATTAAATACAATTAAATAAACTAACTAAAGTACAAAAAATAAAAAAAACTAAGTTACAAAAAAATAAAAAAATATTACAAGATTTTTAAGCTAATTACACCTAATCTAAGCCCCCTAATAAAATAACAAAGCCCCCCAAAATAAAAAAATGCCCTACCCTATCCTAAATTACAAAAGTTAACAGCTCTATTACCTTACCAGCCCTTAAAAGGGCCTTTTGCGGGGCATGCACAAAAGTAATCAGCTCTTTTGCATGTACAAAAAAAAATACAACCCCCCCAAAATTAAAACCCACCACCCACATACCCCTATTCTAACCCACCCAGACCCCCCTTAAAAAAACCTAACATTAACCCCCTGAAGATCATCCTACCTTTAGCCGTCTTCAGCCAGCTGACCACCAATGGAACAGAAGAGGACATCCACAGCGGCCAAAGTCATCATCCAAGGGGCGCTGAAGACGTCTTCCATCCGATAGAAGTCTTCATCCATGCGGCGTCTTCAATCTTCATCCATCCGGAGCGGAGCCTTCTTCAAACGAGCCGACGGGGAGCCATCCTCTTCCAACAACGCCTACCCAACGAATGGATATTCCTTTAAATGACGTCATCCAAGATGGCGTCCCTCAAATTCCAATTGGCTGATAGGATTCTATCAGCCAATCGGAATTAAGGTAGGAAAAATCTGATTGGCTGATGCAATCAGCCAATCAGATTCAAGTTCAATCCAATTGGCGGATCCAATCAGTCAATCAGATTGAGCTCGCATTCTATTGGCTGTTCCGATCAGCCAATAGAATGCAAGCTCAATCTGATTGGCTGATTGCATCAGCCAATCAGATTTTTCCTACCTTAATTCCAATTGGCTGATAGAATCCTATCAGCCAATCGGAATTCGAGGGACGCCATCTTGGATGACGTCACTTAAAGGAATATCCATTCGTTGGGTAGGCGTCGTTGGAAGAGGATGGCTCCGCGTCGGCTCGTTTGAAGAAGGCTCCGCTCCGGATGGATGAAGATTGAAGACGCCGCATGGATGAAGACTTCTATCGGATGGAAGACCTCTTCAGCGCTTAGGGTTTATTTTACAGGTAAGTATTTAGTTTTAAATAGGAATAATTTAGTTAATGATAGTGTAGTGTTAGGTGTAATTGTAACTTAGGTTAGTTATTATTTTACAGGTAAATTTGTCTTTATTTTAACTAGGTAGCTATTTAATAACTATTGTACCTAGTTAAAATAAATTGAAATTTGCCTGTAAAATAAAAATAAATCCTAAAATAGCTACAATATAATTATTATATTGTAGCTATATTAGGGTTTATTTTATAGGTAAGTATTTAGTTTTAAATAGGATTAATTTAGTTAATAAGAATAATTTTTATTTAGATTTATTAAAATAATATTTGTTAGGGGGCGGTTAGGGTTAGTGTTAGACTTATGTTTAGGGGTTAATTAGTTTAATATAGATGGCGGCGGTATAGGGGGGGCAGGATAGGGGTTAATAAATTTATTATAGGTGGCGACGGTGTAGGGTGGAGATTAAGGGTTAATAAATTTAATATATATGGCGGCGGGGTCCGGGAGCGGCGGTTTAGGGGTTAAACAATTTATTTAGTTGCCGTGGGGTACGGGATTGGCAGGATAGGGGTTAATAAATTTATTATAGATGGCGACGGTAAAGGGGGGGCAGGATAGGTGTTAATAGGTATTATGTAGGTGGCGGCGGGGTCCGGGATTGGTGGTTTAGGGGTTAATCGGTTTATTAGAGTGGCAGTGGGCTCCGGGAGCGGCGGTTTAGGGGTTAGCATGTTTATTATAGGTGGCGGCGGTGTAGGGGGGCAGATTAGGGGTGTTTAGACTCGGGGTACATGTTAGGTGCAGACGTTTCCCATAGGAATCAATGGGATGTCGGGCAGCAGCAAACATGAACTTTCGCTATGGTCAGACTCCCATTGATTCCTATGGGATCCGCCGCCTCCAGGGCGGTGGATTGAAAACCAGGTAGGCTGGGCCGGAAAAGTGCCGAGCGTACCTGCTAGTCATTTGATAACTAGCAAAAGTAGTCAGATTGTGCCGAACTTGTGTTCGGAACATCTTGAGTGACGTAAGAATCGATCTGTGTCGGACTGAGTCCGGCGGATCGAAGCTTACGTCACTAAATTCTACTTTTGCCGGTCTGTAGGGCTTGATAATCAGCCTCGCCACAAATATGCTGCGGAATTCCAGCTTATTTGAGGTTGACGGCTTGATAACTAGAGGCCAAAGTGTCAACATCAATAGCACAAGAAATCCCCCCTCAAAAAAACAAACAAACACCCAGTGGCTTCTAGAGTGTCAGGGAACCAAATTAAAGGGATATGAAACCCACATTTTTTCTTTCATGATTCAGATAAAGCATGCAGTTTTAAGCAACTTTCTAATTTACTCCTATTATCAATTTTTCTTTATTCTCTTGGTATCTTTATTTGAAAAAGTAGTCATGTAAGCTTAGGAGCCGGACCATTTTTGTTTCAGCACCTTGATTTGTGGCTACATTTAGCCACTTTATGCTTGATGATTTGTGGCTACACCAATTAGCAAGGGCTGTCCAGGTGCTAAACAAAAAACGGGCTGGCTCCTAAGCTTGCATTTCTGCTTTTTCAAATAAATATAACAAGAGAACAAAAACCATGGCAGGACAAAAGGTTTATTGGGGAAAGGGGCATGGAAGACACAAAAGAGGGTAGGAGCATGAACATCAGAGTAAGGAACCCATTGAACCAAATATTGTATGCGACCTCTGGACATATGATAGTCAATAAGGCAGCTGACCTCATATTCTTCAATGGATGTCAACAGAAATAGGATGGGGACGAGGCAGCACAGTGGTAAAAAAATTGCAAACCAATGGTTTCAAGAGGGAAACAAAAACAGTGGGGATGGGCTTTGCAGATGGAAGATCAAGAGCGTATGAGTATTTGAAAAGGACCAACAACATGGGGAGCCAGTTTATTGGAAGGCACATGAAATTTCAATTTGCAAGATGACAGCCAAGCCTTCTTCCGGCCTGGTAGGTAGGCGCCGGTAGATGCCTATGGTCAGCCTGGAACTTTTGGCCATGCATAAACCAACAAAGGAAATCCTGAATCTGCACTCAAGTGGAACGGAATTGACAGAGATGCTCTTCCAAAGCTGGAATACCCTGAGACATGACCTAATCGGGCAACAAGGATGGTTGAAACCCATAGTTTGCCATGAATGGGGACAACTGAGAGGAAGTATTGATTGCATTATTATGAGCAAACTCCACCCAAGGTAACAGGTCACACAAGTTATTGTGGTTATCTGAGACATAGCAATGAAGGAACTGTTCCAGAGCTTAATAAGCAGCCCCATTGGATTAAAGGTGATAGGCCAAGGAGAAGGAAAGCTTGATCACCATTTGGGCATAAAAGGACTGCAAAAATATAGAGACAGACTAACTACCCCGGCCCGAGATTATCTACTTGGATAACCCATGTAAGCGAAAAAAATTTAAGCAAGCTCCTGAGTGGTAGACAGCTTCTACAAGGGAATGCAATGTACATTTTTTTTGTAAAAACGGTCAACAACCATCAGGATAACAGTATTGCCATTGGAAACAGGAAGGTAGACAATGAAGTCCATGGAAAGATGTGTCCAAGGATGCTCACCATTAGCAATAGGTTGGAGAAGACCCACAGGAAGACATTGAGGAGTCTTATTCTGTGCACAGACTGAGCAGAAGGCAACATACGCACCAACATCAGAATGGTGACCTGGCAACCAGAATTATCGAGTGACAGACAAAATCATTTGATTCTTGACTGGTTGACCTGCAGCTTTAAGATAGTGGTAAGTTTGCAATAGTTTGGTGCGAAGATTCTCAGGTACAAAGCACTTGCCACTAGGTTTCTCTGGAGGGGCATTGGTTTGAGAAGCTAGGAACTACTGCCCCAAGGGAGAAGTCAAATTTGTACATATAGTGACCAAAATATGGTCAGGAGGTATAACTGGAGTGGGTACAGACTCCTTCTTGGGAGAGGCAAACATTGTTGAGAGAGGGCATCAGCCCTAACATTCTTACTACCAGGCAGGTAGGAAACAACATAATTGAACTGTTAAAAAAATAGTGCCCATCTGGCCTGTCGAGGTGACAAATGTTTAGCTAGTTAAGTCAAATTCTTGTGATCAGGGAGGATGAGCACTGGTACGCTAGAAGCTTCGAGAAGGTGCCTCCATTCCTTGAGGGACATAATTATGGCCAATAATTCCCTGTTGCCAATTTCGTAATTGCATTCCACTGGGGACAATTTCTTAGAAAAGGAACTGCATGGTATGCAAGGAAACCTCAGAGGTAAGATGTTGAGACAAGAGTGCGCCTACTTCTGTCTCAGATGCAGCAACATCTAGAATAAAAGGCAGAGCAGGGTTAGGATGAGCCAGAACCGGGACAGCAGCAAAGGCAGTCTTACGACCCTCAAAGGCCTTTATTGCAGTAGGTTACCAATGGAGTGGATCATTCTCTTTACGGGTCATGTTCATGATAGGTTTGACCAAGGAAGAAACATTTTTAATATTCTAGCTTATTCTGCTATGAGCATGCGGACAGGAGGATCCATGGAGAACCCTGAAATGGAAATTACATAACCAAGGAAGGTTACTTTAATTTGATGGAACTCAGATTTCTCGAGTTCACAAAACAGGCTGTTCTCACGTAGTTTCTGAAGTACCTGTCTGACATCAGAACGATGAGCCTCAAGTCTGTGTGAGTGTATGAGGATTCTAATACACCACAACACACTGTTGCAACATATCACATAGGACATCCTTTATAAATTCCTGGAAAACAGTAGGAGCATTGTAAAGGCCAAAGGACATAACAAGATATTCATAATGCTCGCTCCTGGTATTAAATGCTGTTTTCCATTCGTGGCCCTCTTTTATCCTAATGAGATTGTAAGCTCCTCTCAGCTCGAGTTTAGAAAAGACTGTAACTCCCTTGAGGTGGTTAAAGAGTTCTTTGATGAGCGGAATAGGGTAAGCATTTTTAATGGTAAAGCAATTAAGACCCGTATAATCTATACATGGTCGTAACTAGCCACCCTTCATTTCCCGAAGAAGAAGCAAACCCATGCTAGAGGGCAGGATTTGCCGATTATCCCCCACAATAGAGCATCGGCAATATTCTCCTCCAGATCCCTATTCTCCGCAACAGACAGAGGGTAAACCCGGCCAAGGAGGAACGACTCTGGGTTGCAGGTCTATGGTACAATCGCAAGACTGGTGAGGAGGCAATGTACTGGCCCGCACTTTGTCAAAAATGTCTTGTAACTCTTGGTACTCCTGTGGCAATTGATATACCGAAGAAGTCCACAAGACTTTGACTGGTTTCCAGAGACAAGTGGAAGTACATTGCTGGGACCATGACAATATTTTGGACCTACACCAGTCAAGACTGGGATTGTGCTTTTGTTGCCAGGGATAACCCAGAACAACTGGAAAGTGAGGAGAGGTTATCACCTGGAACTGGAGAGCTTCATAATGGAGAGCCCCAACAGCCATGGATAACAGAGCAGTTTCAGGAGTAACAAGTGCTGGCTGAAGGGGCCTGCCCTCAATGGCCTCAATAGCAAGTGGAGACCAAGGCAGTAAAGGAATAGATTACTGTGATACAAAAGCACTATCGATAAAATAGCCGGCAGCACTGGAGTCTACAAGAGCCTGGATGACTATGCAGAAGTCCACCCAGGAAAGGACAACCATGACCAAAGTTTTTTTTTTTAGAGGTTCCAGGGATAAGGATAAACCCAAAGTCTGTCCCCAACAGGTGTGGGTATTTTCCGGACGTGTAGGACAAGACTTTAAAAGGTGGCCCTGTAGCACACAATAGAGGCAGAGCCCCTCCCTCCTCCTAAAGGCCCTCTCCACCATGGAGAGGCGTGTGTTCCCAACTGCATATGCTCAGCAGTACCTGGTGTCTCAGGACCAAGAGGCATGGGAGGAGAGGGAGGCATGGGTGGGAATGAAAACTGTCATGATCCGGACACAGACCCTCGGGGCAGTGGTAGGGATTTGAAGACACCGACCCCTGACCCGGGGAAGAGTATCCTGGACGTGGATAGATGATATTCTGTGATTCATAGTTGCTAGAAGTTATTGTAGAATAAATGGAGAGTGCAACATTTGTATACAATATATTCTGACTTCACTGTGACTTATAGTTAGTTAATAGAAGTAACTGCAGGATTCAATGAGAGAAAAAATATAGCAATGTGGAATGTTCAGGCTTCAGAGTAATCTAGTAAAAGATTGACACTTAGATGCAAACTTGGTTTGTTGCAGGTTCACAGTATATAATATTATAAAGAGCTGTATGTCAGTAATTAGCAGAGCAGCACAGGTGAAAGTTAAGTTTAAGGCATCAATTACTGTTTGAACATATTTTGGAGAATCATATGAAAGCTTTTAATTGAACACATAGATGCAGAGTTCAGAATATGTTAACATATTTGCAGCAGGATATTTCAGCAATGACAACTTGTAGCAGAGAAATAGTTATAAAGTTCTGAGTAAGATGCTGTTGTAATTAGAGAGTGATGATAACCAAAAGTATGCTTGATTTATAATAAAGTTCTGAGTTTGTTAAGTAGCAGTGTCCAGGAAACAGAAAATTGAATTATTTGGATACTTGCGATTTGATGATTTTAGGCATTGGAATAGAAAATGCTGTAGGTTGAAATAGTTGGTAAATTCATACAGGAAACAGTCACAGACCTCTGTTGTTCAGGATCACAACTTCAATGTTAATGCAAAGCCCATTAGACCTGGAAAGGCTTAAAAAGAGGCTGAGGTAATCAGGTGCATGAATGATAAATCAGGCAGGCAAGCAAGCTGAATGTGAATACTGCCCAAATGCAGCAGTCAGAGAAGAAAGTCTTAAAGGGATAGTGACATTAGGCTGAGCTATGTTACAGATCGCCCTCCTCAAAGGCGACCTCCGGGCGCCCAACACAATCCAAAAGGAGAGAGAATAAAAATGATATGGGGTACTGGTAGTAGGTGTATTGAGGTAGTGAGTCCAATCGGAAATCAAGAAAGGAGGGTTGGAAATCTCTTCAAAAAGTTGAATGACGGAGTAAAGGCCATGTAATTCAGGTATCAAAAGATCTTGACAATGATGAGAGCAAAACTTGAAGTCAACTTTTTTGTAGTCATCGTGATAATGCATGAACGTAACATACAATGAGCTTCCTACCACAGAATCATCCTGAGGGTAGATAGGCAGATGTTCTTCATGATAGATGACCATGTACATAGCCAATGAAAAGGCAGCCAGTCCTAGAGAAATGAATAGGCTTTCCTCAGCTTCAGAAATAGAGATGCAGCATTCTGGATTGATAACCAGATTAAGCACCTTTGGGTCAGAGATTTGAGTATCCTCAGAATTAACCTCTTGGCTGAGGATTAGATATACTCCAAAAGAAAAAGCTATAGCCACTTCTAACACAATAGCAGGGCTTTCTTCAAAATAGGAGATAGGAGTGTAGAGTGCAAGATTTGTCCAGTTCTTGCCATCTTCTAATTCAATATGAAATGTCTCCTTACTGGATTCAGAATCAAAAGTGTTCTTACTAAGAACAGGTATATGAAGGTCCACACCAGGGCAAGGTTTAGGAATACCCACATCTGGGCAAGGTTCAGTCATATCCTCAGTAGGATCAGGTGAAGGAATGCCCATGCCAGGGCAAGGTTCGGAAGTACCCACATCTGGGCAAGGTTCAGGAATATCCTCAATAGGATCAAGTGTAGGAATGCCCTCACCAAGGCAAGGTTCAGGAATATCCTCAGTAGGATCGGGTGAAGAAATGCCCATGCCAGGGCAAGGTTCAACTATAGAGAAAGAAAAAGAACCCACTTTAGAGCCAGGAACCATACTCTCTTCTGAGCAGAGGGCAAGGCTTTCTTCAGGGTTCATAAACGAAGAATTAACAAGACCCACTTTAGAGCCAAGGACCATACTCGCTTCTGAGTAGAGGGCATGGCTATCTTCAGGAGCAAGTATTATTACACCCATTTCTGGGTTAAACAAAGGAATACCCATACCAGGGTTAAAAGCAGGAGAGTCCACCTTGATGTCAGGTTTAGTAGTATAATCATGGAAAACAGGAACAGGAATGGGCACTGGGGAATCTTCTTGAAGAACTTTTGTATAAGTTTCAGGTTCAAGAATGTCCACTTGCGAACTTGGTTCAAAGTTGTCCTCACAGGATTCAGTATCAGGAATTCCTGTAAAAGAAACTGATGTAGTAGAAAATGTAGGTTGATGCAAAGTATCTACCAAGGGAAACAATTCCTTAGATGCAGTAACAGCAGAATTTTGAGAAGGTGAAGTGTACTGAAATATGCCACACTCAGGTAGATGCGGAGTAATTGTGACACAAGATTCTGACTGAGAAGTTATCTGGAGTTCAGCAGGCATGCTTATTTGAGTTTGAATATCAGAGCTAAATTCTCCAGGGATTATCTCTGGTAAACTGAAAGGTTGTATATCTGGAACAGAATTATCTTTTGTTTCTAGCACAGGGTTTACAGGTATTGAGGCAGCATGAGAGGGATGCAAGAAATCAATAGTTGGAAACAGTTTTTGTAGTTGTTGTAGAGTCTGAGAAGAGATACCATTAGATGCTTTAAGAACAGACTGATAGTGACTATAGACATCATCCAGCTTGGTGTTGACAGTGTCAGGAGGCAAGAGAAGGTCTGGTACAACAGAATCTAAAACAGGGGAATCAGGCTGAGTTTCCTCTTTGCACTTCTGATTTTCTGTGGGCAGAAGGATTTTCTTCTTCTTCTTTTTCTTAGAGAGCTTAGATTTCTTCCCAGTATGAGGCTTCTTAGGTTGCTGCCATTGTGGCTTGTAGTAAGGTTGAGAACAGAAATCCTCTTCATCACTGGATGCATAATTCTGATGTGATAAATCAGCATAGTAGTTGAGGGGACCTTTTCTCCAAACAGCAGTCTGTAAACTAGATGTCTTTTCTTGCAGTTCTGAATCTGTCCAATCCAACGAATCCATGGTAATATCAGAAATAGGAAGATCAGTATTTCCATGAGAGGTTTCATGATGGGAGCTGTCTGTATCTTCCATATTGTAAATATAACAACCAAGGATGTCATTATAGCCAATAGGTTGAGGTTTTGTCTGAGTTTGTGGCGAATTAAAGTTGCGCTCATACCAGTCTAATGCCAGTTTAGCTGTATCTGTGAAGTCATCCTCCATGTTGACATATTCAGACTCAGAATCAGTATCACCAGGATAGGAATTACAAACAGGAGGAGTAGATGGTTTTCTGGAACAGTAGTCCTGTCTCTTTAAATCTTTAAAGGTCTGAATTTTTTCTGCTGAATCTATGAGTGCATCCTCTTTAGTTACATAGTCAGACTCAGAATCAGTTTCACCAAAATGGAAATCACGAACATGAGGAACAGATGAAATTCTAGAATAGTGGTTCTGTCTCTTTAAATCTTTGAAAGCCTGAATTTTTTCTGCTGAAGCTATGGTTAAATCCTCTTCATTTTCATAGTCAGATTCAAGATCAGTTTCACCAAAATGGTAACCACGAACATGAGTAGAGGATTGTCTAGAATGGGAGTACTGTGTCTTTAAATTTTTTAAAGTTTGAAAATCTTCTGTTTTTCCTTTAGGGAGTGCTTGGGTCTGAGTTATGTTGTAATTTTTTATTTTCCTTTGAGGGTCGGTGCATCCACTACCACTGCGGATCACTTTTTTAGGCATTATCCGGTGTGCATGCGCTCAGGACACAGACCCTCGGGGCAGTGGTAGGGATTTGAAGACACCGACCCCTGACCCGGGGGAAGAGTATCCTGGACGTGGATAGATGATATTCTGTGATTCATAGTTGCTAGAAGTTATTGTAGAATAAATGGAGAGTGCAACATTTGTATACAATATATTCTGACTTCACTGTGACTTATAGTTAGTTAATAGAAGTAACTGCAGGATTCAATGAGAGAAAAAATATAGCAATGTGGAATGTTCAGGCTTCAGAGTAATCTGGTAAAAGATTGACACTTAGATGCAAACTAAGGTTTGTTGCAGGTTCACAGTACATAATATTATATAAAGCTGTATGTCAGAGTTTAAGCACAGCTGCACAGGTACTTAGACAAGCTGCAAGTTTAGGCATTAATTACTGTTTGTGCATTTAGATGCAAACTTGGTTTGTTGCAGGTTCACAGTATATACTATTATAAAGAGCTGTATGTCAGTAATTAGCAGAGCAGCACAGGTGAAAGTTAAGTTTAAGGCATCAATTACTGTTTGAACATATTTTGGAGAATCACATGAAAGCTTTTAATTGAACACATAGATGCAGAGTTCAGAATATGTTAACATATTTGCAGCAGGATATTTCAGCAATGACAACTTGTAGCAGAGAAATAGTTATAAAGTTCTGAGTAAGATGCTGTTGTAATTAGAGAGTGATGATAACCAAAAGTATGCTTGATTTATAATAAAGTTCTGAGTTTGTTAAGTAGCAGTGTCCAGGAAACAGAAAATTGAATTATTTGGATACTTGCGATTTGATGATTTTAGGCATTGGAATAGAAAATGCTGTAGGTTGAAATAGTTGGTAAATTCATACAGGAAACAGTCACAGACCTCTGTTGTTCAGGATCACAACTTCAATGTTAATGCAAAGCCCATTAGATCTGAGAAGGCTTAAAAAGAGGCTGAGGTAATCAGGTGCATGAATGATTAATCAGGCAGGCAAGCAAGCTGAATGTGAATACTGCCCAAATGCAGCAGTCAGAGAAGGAAGTCTTAAAGGGATAGTGACATTAGGCTGAGATATGTTACAAAAACATAGGAGACAACTGGACAGGAGGCTCTCACAAGCGCTCTTTGAAAGAGGATCTCTCTCTGATTCTGATGTCAATTAGGATTAGAAAATACACCAAGGCCTCGACATCCTCTAGTAAATCTCTGGCAGCAACTTTGTCTTTAATCGCATTGGAAAGCCCATGAGAGAAGCTGGCAAAAAGGGCTTCATTGTTCCAACCTACCTCTGCTGCAAGTGTACAAACTGGGCTATAGATCGTGGACCTTACTGAATAGACATGAGACGTTTGGCAACAAAGGAGGAGCAAGCTGGGACATCAAAAACCCATTGAAAGGAGGCCACAAATTCAGGGAAATTACATATCACAGGTTTATTTGTCTCCCACAAGGGATTAGCCAAAGCAAGAGCCATGTCAGAGAGTAATGAGATGAGAAATCCCACGCCTGAGGTAACATCTCAAAGTAAATGCCCATCTGATTCAAAAAACCTCTGCACTGGTTAGGATAGCCTACATAATGCTGAAGAAGAGGTGCAGAACTGGACATGCTCCTGGAAGGACATGGTGCAGCAGCGGTAACTTGGCAGGAGCAGCCATAGCTTGTGGGGAACTCTAATCCAAGTGTGCAGTGTGAGTCAGAAGGGTTTGCAAGACTATGGTAAATTGATCCATGTGGTGATCCTGTTCCTCCATCCTGTATATTATGTTGGGTAAAGGTGGATTATTAGTACCGTCAGAATTCATGGCCCATGCATAAGGTCAGGAAACCAGGACTCTAATTTAATTAGTAAGTGATGACATAATTCTGGGACTGCAACCTTTCTCTCAGTAATGATGTTCTCCAGTTTGGCCATAAGAGGGAGCCTGGGTGTAGTTAGCAGCGTTACACACTCTACAGTGGGTGAGGAGAGTGACAGATGAGTCAAAATGGCAGCCAATATAAAAAACAGCAAATAACAAATTAAATCCGGGTGAAACCCTGACATAGAGGAAAAATTGTTCGTTCAGAGTAATTAAAAGGGTAATGCACTTTTGCGACTACAATTATATAGTTGTATAATATTTTATAATAATATAGTTG
This sequence comes from Bombina bombina, assembly GCF_027579735.1. Taxonomy (NCBI): domain Eukaryota; kingdom Metazoa; phylum Chordata; class Amphibia; order Anura; family Bombinatoridae; genus Bombina; species Bombina bombina. The sequence goes on from NC_069500.1 coordinate 50,750,325, forward strand.
TATTATATATAATTATATAATTTGGTACAATTATAACCGTGGGCACTGGACAGTGTTTGCCACAAAGAAAACTGGACAAGTTCCCTAGCTTGAAAGTTTTTCAGACTGTTTAATGCTACATGAATCACATAGAGGCCTATTTAACAAATGTCTTACGGACCTGATCCGACAGTGCGGATCAAGTCTGCAAGACATCGCTGAATGCTGAGAGCAATACGCTCTCTGTATTCAGCATTGCACCAGCAGCTCTTGTGAGCTGCTGGTGCAACGCCGCCCCCTACAGACTCGCGGCCGCCAGAAGGGGGTGTCAATCAACCCAATCGTACTCGCTCGGGTTGAATTGTGGCGATTTCTGTCCGCATGCTCATAGCAGGCGGACCGGGTTATGGAGCAGCGGTCTTTGTGACTGCTGCTCCATAAATTGTGTTTCTGGCGACTCTGCAGGCTCGCCAGAAACACGGGGCGTCAAGCTCCATACGGAGCTTGATAGATAGGCCCCATAGGGGAAGTTAATGCAGCACTTTTTCTAGAGCTGCTTTTTCATCATGCAGGTACTATTTAAGCATTGTATTTAATAAAATAATGTTTGAGAATGAAATAAGTAAGACCAATTTTTTTTTATCTGTACTAAGTAGAATAATTCTTGATGCAAGGGCCACCAATTACATTCGTCTCTAATGATTATAGGCTCATTATGATTTCAACATTTTTATTTTTCAAAGTATTATACATAAGTACAGTTTATAAATAAACTAAATCTCTAAAACGCATTAGTGTAAATATCTAATTCAAGCAAAAAGCACTGTCCTGCTTTTCATTCTTAAACGTTTCTACAAAATTTCCAATGTCTTTTTGAAATTAAAAATAATTGCTTAGTGCATCCATCCAAACAAAAAAGCTATATGTTCAAAGAATTAGAGTAATTTCACCAAATATTTAGATATAATAATAATGCTTGATAAATCAAGTGGATATATCAAATGTATCTCTGACATCAAAGAAGATTGTTTTAAAGAAAAATTCATGGAGTGTGGCAACCTAATGTTAGAACAGTTACGCTAGAAGGGTGCTCTGTATTGTTATAGCTATAAACTCATTATACAATACTTAGTGTATGCCCTTTTGAACATTAAAATGTAATAGTTTTTCATATTAATAAGCAATAAGTAAATGAACCAATGAACAATTAGAATATGGCAAGCCATAAAATGTCTGCCTAGTGACAGTATGAAAATCCTAATGAACTTCTACAAAACATTTATTTAAATCCATGTTCAGATTAAGAAAGAACAAGGTTCTTGTTCTCTTTTTTTTTTTTTTTTTTTACTTTGATAAAATTGTCTCATAAAATGATTGACATATTTATCTTTTTTTAGTTTTTAAGTAATCAAGGACTTTTTTTCTTGGCAAGATTCTATGAAAAAGTAAACTTTAAAGAGACATTTTATTGTAATTTTTATTTCCCTTTAATATGTTCCTAACCATCCCTTTCATTTGCTGGATTGTATTTAGTTGTTTGAAAAAAGCTCCTTTATATCATTATTTAAAATAGCTGCTTTTGATTTTTTCAAAATCACCATCTATACGGCAAAATATGAATGCTGCAGTATTTTATATAGACATGCTATGTAAACAAGAGGCACCAGACTAGCTGCTGATTGGAGTTGCACATATACCTCTTGTCTTTGGCTTACCGATGTGGGGCCCCATTACATATGCGGCGTTGCCCGCAAAAGCTGGCGACAACGGTTTTCACGTGGTTTTGGTATCCAATATACAGTGGCAGGTATATTTTTACCCGTCGCCCTCAACTATTAGTTATATTGTAGCTAGCTTTTTTATTTTACAGGTAAGTATGTATTTATTTTTAAAAAGGAATTATTTAGGTAATAATTGTAAGGGTTATTTAGATTTATTTTAATTATATTTAAGTTAGGGGGTGTTAGGCTTAGGGTTACGTTAGGGTTACACTTAGGGTTACGTTAGGGTAAAGGGTTAATATATTTATGTAGAGTTAGTGATGTGGGAGGTCAGAGGTTTAGGGGTTAATAATTTATTTTAGTATATTTAGTTGTGGGGGGCTTGCGGTTTAGTGGTTAATAAGTTTATTATAGCGGCAGGGGGGGGTGGCAGATTAGGAGTTAATAATATTTAAATAGTGTTTGCGATGCGGGAGGGCAGTGGTTTAGGGGTTAATAGGTTTATTAAAGTGGCGACGATGTCGGAGAGCGGCGGAATAGGGGTTAATAATTTTATTTTTGTGGTGGCGATGTCCGGAGCGGCAGATTAGGGGTTAATACATTTATTATAGTGTTTGCGATGCGGGAGGGGCTCATTTTAGGGGTTAATAGGTAGTTTATGGGTGTTAGTGTACTTATTAACACTTTAGTTATGAGTTTTATGTTACAGCTTTGTAACGTAAAACTCATAACTACTGACTTTAGATGGCGGTATGGATCTTGTGGTTATAGAGTGTACCGCTCACTTTTTGGCCTCCCAGGCAAACTCGTAATACAGACGCTATGGAAGTCCCATTGAAAAAGGACTTTTTTAAAAGTGCGGTACTGACGTTGCGTGACGGCCAAAAAGGTGTGCGGTACACCTATACCGACAAGACTTGTAATAGCGGCGTTAGGGAAAAAGCAGCGTTATGAAGCATAACAATGCTTTTTCACTCAAAACGGAAAAATCGTTATCTAGCTGAAAGTGTATTAACCCCTATATCCGCCATTAAACCTACACCGCACTTAAAAATAAAGTATTAACCACTATATCCACCAAACCCAACATTGCAAACTACCTAATAAAACAATTAACCCCTAATCTGCCATTAACCCACAACGCAAACTACCTATTAAAGTATTAACTCCTAAACCGCCAAAGCCCACAACGCAAACTACCTATTAAAGTATTAACTCCTAAACCGCCAAAGCCCACAATGCAATAAACCTATTAAAGTATTAACCCCTAAACCACCAAAACCCACAATGCAAATAAATAATTCAATTACTAAGCCCCCTAACCTAATACCCACTAACCTAAGACACCCTAAATGAAGTTACTATTAAAATTAAAAAAAACTAACACTACTTTAAAAAAAAAAACAACAACAAAAACTAATTGTAAATTAAAGGAACAGTCTAGTCAAAACTAAAATTCTGGTGTAGACTGTCCCTTTAAGATACAATTACAGAAAATAAAAAATCTATGATTACAGAAAACAAAAAACAAAATTAAAACATTTTAAAAAATCCCTATGAAAATAAAAAAGCCCCCCTAAATAAAAACACCCCCTAATCTAAGAATAAACTACCAGTAGCCCTTAAAAGGGCTTTTTTGCAGGGCATTGTCCCAAGATAAACAGCTATTTTACATTAAAAATACACAGTCCCCCCTAACAGTAAAAACCCCCACCCACCAAACCCCCCCAAATAAAAAATCTAACACTAAAACCTAAATCTAACCCCCAGGTTGGTACTCACCGTTCCTGAAGTCCGGCAGAGAAGGTCTTGTCCCATGCGGTGAAGCCTTCTTCTAAGCGGTGACCTCTTCTTTCTTCTTCCAGGAACAATCCGGCACGTAGCGGAGGGCCGAGCTGAAGACCGATAATCACAGAGCTTAAGATAGCGACCATAGAACTGAAGACCGGCGACCCTGGAACTGATGACCGGTGACCGCGGAGCCATGGAAGGTGGAGGATCCTCTTCGTACGATCACCGCCGTACACTGAATAGTGAATTCAAGGTACGCGATTAAAACTGGCGTCCCTTGAATTACTATTGGCTGATTTGATTCTTCAAATTCAAAACAGCCAATAGGATGAGAGATACTCAAATCCTAATGGCTGTTCAAATCAGCCAATATAATTTCAGTAGCTCTCATCCTATTGGCTGATTTGAACAGCCAATAGGATTTGAGTAGCTCTCATCCTATTGGCTGATTTGAATTTGAAGATACACAGCAGTACCTGTGTATCAGTGTGCTAGCAGTACCTGTGTGTATCATTGTGCTAGCAGTACCTGTGTATTTCAGTGTGTTTGCAGTACCTGTGTATCAGTGTGCTAGCATTACCTGTGTATACCTAAAGCAAATGAGAGCTGCTCATCTTCAACAACACTCCTGCAGAACAAGTGGTATCCAATCTAAAACAAAAAGCAGAAAAAGTACCTACAGTATGTATTTCAATGTGCTAGCAGTACCTGTATATTTCAGTGTGCTAGCAGTACCTGTGTATTTCAATGTGCTAGCAGTACCTGTGTATTTCAGTGTGCTAGCCGTACCTGTTTATTTCAGTGTGCTAGCCGTACCTGTTTATTTCAGTGTGCTAGCAGTACCTGTGTATTTCAGTGTGCTAGCAGTACCTGTATATCAGTGTGCTAGCCGTACCTGTGTATTTCAGTGTGCTAGCAGTACCTGTGTATTTCAGTGTGCTAGCAGTACCTGTGTATTTCAATGTGCTAGCAGTACCTGTGTATTTCAGTGTGCTAGCCGTACCTGTTTATTTTAGTGTGCTAGCAGTACCTGTGTATTTCAGTGCGCTAGTCGTACCTGTGTATTTCAGTATGCTAGCATTACCTGTGTATTTGAGTGTGCTTGCATTAGCTGTGTATCAGTGTGCTAGCAGTACCTGTGTATTTCAGTGTGCTAGCAGTACCTGTGTATTTCAGAGTGCTAGCCGTGCCTATGTATTTTAGTGTGCTAACAGTATCTGTGTATTTCAGTGTGATAGCCGTGGCTGTGTATTTCAGTGTGCTAGCAGTACCTGTGTGTATCAGTGTGCTAGCAGTACCTGTGTGTATCAGTGTGCTAGCAGTACCTGTGTATTTCAGTGTGCTAGCAGTACCTGTGTATGTCAGTGTGCTTGCAATACCTGTGTGTATCAGTGTGCCCGCAGTACCTATGTATTTCAGTGTGCTAGCAGTACCTGTGTATTTCAGTGTGCTAGCAGTACCTGTGTATTTCAGTGTGCTAGCAGTACCTGTGTATCAGTGTGCTAGCCGTACCTGTGTATTTCAGTGTGCTAGCAGTACCTGTGTATTTCAGTGTGCTAGCAGTACCTGTGTATTTCAATGTGCTAGCAGTACCTGTGTATTTCATTGTGCTAGCCATACCTGTTTATTTTAGTGTGCTAGCAGTACCTGTGTTTTTCAGTGTGCTAGCAGTACCTGTGTATTTGAGTGCGCTAGTCGTACCTGTGTATTTCAGTATGCTAGCATTACCTGTGTATTTGAGTGTGCTTGCATTACCTGTGTATCACTGTGCTAGCAGTACCTGTGTATTTCAGTGTGCTAGCAGTACCTGTGTATTTCAGTGTGCTAGCAGTGCCTGTGTATTTCAGAGTGCTAGACGTGCCTATGTATTTTAGTGTGCTAACAGTATCTGTGTATTTCAGTGTGATAGCCGTGCCTGTGTATTTCAGTGTGCTAGCAGTACCTGTGTGTATCAGTGTGCTAGCAGTACCTGTGTATATCAGTGTGCTAGCAGTACCTGTGTGTATCAGTGTGCTAGCAGTACCTGTGTATTTCAGTGTGCTAGCAGTACCTGTGTATGTCAGTGTGCTTGCAATACCTGTGTGTATCAGTGTGCCCGCAGTACCTATGTATTTCAGTGTGCTAGCAGTACCTGTGTATTTCAGTGTGCTAGCAGTACCTGTGTATGTCAGTGTGCTTGCAATACCTGTGTTTATCAGTGTGCCCGCAGTACCTATGTATTTCAGTGTGCTAGCAGTACCTGTGTATTTCAGTGTGCTAGCAGTACCTGTGTATGTCAGTGTGCTTGCAATACCTGTGTTTATCAGTGTGCCCGCAGTACCTATGTATTTCAGTGTGCTAGCAGTACCTGTATATTTCAGTGTGCTTGCAGTACCTGTGTATTTCAGTGTGCTAGCCGTGCCTGTGTATTTCAGTGTGCTAGTCGTACCTGTGTATCAGTATGCTAGCATTACCTGTGTATTTCAGTGTGCTAGCAGTACCTGTGTATTTCAGTGTGCTAGTTGTACCTGTGTATTTCAGTATGCTAGTTGTACCTGTGTATCAGTATGTTAGCATTACCTGTGTAATTCAGTGTGCTAGCAGTGCCTGTGTATTTCAGTGTGCTAGTTGTACCTGTGTATTTCAGTATGCTAGCATTACCTGTGTATTTGAGTGTGCTTGCATTACCTGTGTATCAGTGTGCTAGCAGTACCTGTGTATTTTAGTGTGCTAGCAGTACCTGTGTATTTCAGTGTGCTAGTCGTAGCTGTGTATCAGTATGCTAGCATTACCTGTGTATTTCAGTGTGCTAGCAGTACCTGTGTATCAGTATGCTAGCAGTACCTGTATATTTCAGTGTGCTAGCAGTACCTGTGTATTTCAATGTGCTAGCAGTATCTGTGTATTTCAGTGTGCTAGCTGTACCTGTTTATTTCAGTGTGCTAGCAGTACCTGTGTATTTCAGTGTGCTAGCAGTACCTGTGTATTTCAGTGTGCTAGCAGTACCTGTGTATTTCAGTGTGCTAGCTATACCTGTGTGTATCAGTGTGCTAGCTGTACCTGTGTGTATCAGTGTGCTAGCTGTACCTGTGTGTATCAGTGTGCTAGCTATACCTGTGTGTATCAGTGTGCTAGCTATACCTGTGTGTATCAGTGTGCTAGCTGTACCTGTGTATTTCAGTGTGCTAGCCGTGCCTGTGTATCAGTGTGCTAGCAGTACCTGTTTATTTCAGTGTGCTAGCTATACCTGTGTGTATCAGTGTGCTAGCAGTACCTGTGTATTTCAGTGTGCTAGCTATACCTGTGTGTATCAGTGTGCTAGCAGTACTTGTGTATTTCAGTGTGCTAGCTATGCCTGCGTGTATCAGTGTGCTAGCAGTACCTGTGTATTTCAGCGTGCTAGCCGTGCCTGTGTATCAGTGTGCTAGCTATACCTGTGTATTTCAGTGTGCTAGCTATACCTGTGTTTATCAGTGTGCTAGCAGTACCTGTGTATTTCAGTGTGCTAGCTATACCTGTGTGTATCAGTGTGCTAGCAGTACTTGTGTATTTTAGTGTGCTAGCTATACCTGCGTGTATCAGTGTGCTAGCAGTACCTGTGTATTTCAGCGTGCTAGCCGTGCCTGTGTATCAGTGTGCTAGCAGTACCTGTGTATTTCAGTGTGCAAGCAGTACCTGTGTATTTCCGTGTGCTAGCAGCACCTGTGTATTTCAAAAATTGGAAAAGGCAAAATTATGTAATTGCCACACATACAAATAACAACCCTAATGGTATAAATAGTCTGTAAGTCCCAAAACAAGTGGGTATGAGGGCTGCTCCTCTTCAACAATACTCCTGTAGAATAAGTGGTATCCAATCTAAAAAACAAAAAGCAGAAAAAGGGCGCACCAATGGTGTGATATCTTCAGACTGCAAAACGTGATAAATAAATAAAGAAACGTACTCACAAATTTGTGCTATTGATGCAGGCTGGATCATTAGAAGCCGCCCAGCTAACTTGCATATGGCCTCAAAACTTGTACATGAACTAAACCCCTCAGCCAATATCAAAATAGGAGAAATGAACCAAAACCAATACTGCTGACTTGTGTGTAACCTCAGATCCAATGCTGGAAAAGCTGGTACCAATCCCTAGAGCAGGTATCCGAAAAGGAAAAGGGTGCAAAAACAGATACTGCTAAGTGTGCGATATCCTCCTTACTTCCGGAATGAACTAAGATCGGAAAAAGAATATGATAATTAAAGCATCTTTAATCATATTCTTTTGCCGATCTGAGTTCATTCTGGAAGTAAAGAGGATATCGCACACTTAGCAGTATCTGTTTTGGGCCACTTTTCCTTTTCGGATACCTGCTCTGGAGATTGGTACCAGCCTTTCCAGCATTGGATCTGAGGTAACACAAGAGTCCACAGTATCGGTTTTGGTTAATTTCTCCTATTTTGACACTTGCTGCAGGGTTTGGTTCCTGTACAAGTTTTGAGGACATATGCAAGTCAGCTGGGCGGCTTCTAACGGTCCAGCCTGCATCAATAGCACTATTTGAGTGCATACAAATTTGTGAGTAAGTTTCTTTCTTTATATATCACGTTTTGGAGTCCGAAGATATCACACCTGTGTATCAGATTGCTAGCAGTACCTGTGTAGTTCAGTGTGCTAGCAGTACCTGTGTATTTCAGTGTGCTAGCAGTACCTGTGTATTTCAGTGTGCTAGCAGTACCTGTGTATTTCAGTGTGCTAGCAGTACCTGTGTATTTCAGTGTGCTATCAGTACCTGTGTATTTCAGTGTGTTATCTGTACCTGTGTATTTAAGTGTGCTAGCAGTACCTATGTATATCATTGTGCTAGCAGTACCTGTGTATTTCAGTGTGCTAGCAGTACATGTGTATTTCAGTTTGGTATCTGTACCTGTGTATTTAAGTGTGCTATCAGGACCTGTGTGACTGTGCCCCCTCGCTGAGAGACATTTGATATTACTTGTACCACTGCTTGCTTTAAAGAGATTATAATATACCAGCAATGAAATTTGTTTGAAACGAATATGACCATGAACGAAAATGAACTAAAATTAGTATTTTATTTCTAACAAAATACAAATTTCAAAAGAAATGAAAAATGTTCTTGTGCAAATCTCTAGTGCACATCAGCTTTTGTATACTGTACACTTTCCTGGAACAGGGCTTAACAAATTCTGGAAGCGCCAGGTAGCCATTCCTCCAATAACTGTCTCTTGTTATTTTTAGTTTAGTTTTTTTTCAGCTTATAACTATATTCAAACAACATGTTATGGCTCCTAAAAGAAATGGTTCCTCAATATCCATGGAAATTAATTTCTAAATCCCTGTTTTAGAGTCATACAATATGGGTTATTCTCTGTAGTAGGTGCTCAGTTTATTGAATGCATGTACAACCCCAATTCCAAAAAAGCTGGGACAGTATGGAAAAAGAATAAAGAGCCATTTGAAAATTCAATGCACACTGTTTTGTATTGAAAACACATTATTAACACATAATTTGATGTTTTTCTTTGTAATTTTTTTAAATATACACTCATTTCAAATCTGATGACTGCAACACACTCCAAAAAAGTTGGGACAGTCGACTGTTTACCACTGTGTAATATCACCTTTTCTTTTAATAACACTTATTAAGCGTTTGGGCACTGAAGACATCAGTTAGTTAAGTTTAGCAAACAAAACTTTCCACTAATCATCAATTATGTATTTCTTCAGCTGTGCAACTGTACAGGGCCTTTGTTGCCTTATTTTTTGCTTCATAATGCCCAACACATTCTCAATGGGAGACAGGTCAGGACTGTAGGCAGGCCATTCTAGCACCTGCACTCTCTGCTTATGCAACCATGCTCTTGCAATCTGGGCAGAATTTGGTTTGGCATTTTCCTGCTGGAAAATGCGGGGACATCTCTGGAAAAGATGACGTCTGGATGGCAGCATATGTTGCTCTAAAATGTATATATCTTTCAGGATTAATGGTGCCCTCACAGATGTGCAAGTTACACATGCCATGGGCATTGACACATCCCTATACTATGACAGATTCTGGCTTTTGGACTGGATGTTGATAACAGCTTGGATTGCCCTTTTCCTCTTTTGGACTGGAGAAAATGACGGCTGTTTTTTCCAAAAACTATTTGAAATGTTGACTCATTGGACCACAAAACACAATTCCACTGTGCTACTTGCCATCTCAGATGAGACCGAGCCAAGAGTAGTTGGTGGTGCTTCTGGACAGTGTTGATGCATGGCTTCTGCGCCGCATAAAAGCCTTAACTTGCATCTGTGGATGCAGCGGCGAATGGTGTTGACTGACAAAGGTTTACCAAAGTTTTCCCGAGCCCATGTCAGGAAATCCATTACAGACTCGTGATGGTTTTTGAGACAGTGACGTCTAAGGGATCTGAGATCACGCGCATTGAAAAGGGGTTCTTGGCCTTATTCTTTACTTAACTAGATTTGACCGAAAGTACACCCTATTTGAATTCTATGGTTTTACGTATCAGGACATAATAAAAATCATCTGGTCCTCCTTAACAGGTCTTAAAATTAGGTAAATACAACCTCAGATGAACAACACATGGCATAATACACCATGTCATGATTTATTTAACAAAAATAAAGCCAAAATGGAGAAGTCGTGTGTAAAAAAACTAAGTACACCTTGTGATTCAATAGCTTGTAGAGTCACCTTTAGCACCAATTACTTGACGTATTTATTTTCTGTAAAACTTTATCAGTCTCTCACATCGTTGTTGAGGAATTTTGGCCCACTCTTCTTTGCAATGTTGCTGTTTCAGTTCATTGAGGTTTGCAGGCATTCATTTATGCACAGCTCTCTTAAGGTCCCGCCACAGCATTTGAAATGGGCTGAGGTCTCTACTTTGACTGGGCCATTGCAACTCCTTGATTTGTTTCTTTTTCAGCCATTCTGTTGTAGATTTGCTGGTGTGCTTGAGACCATTGTCCTGTTGCATGACCTATTTTCGGCCAAGCTTTAGCTGTTGGACAGATTGCCTCACATTTGACTCTAGAATACTATGATATACAGAGGAGTTCATGGTCGACTCAATGACTACAAGGTGCCCAAGTCCTGTGGCTGAAAAAAAGCCCAAATCATCACCCCTCTACCAAAGTGCTTGCCAGTTGGTATGAGGTGTTTGTGCTGATATGCTGTGTTTGGTAATTGCCAAACATGGCGCTGTGCATTATGGCCAAAAATCTCTGTCTAAAGGACATTGTTCTAGAAGTATTGTGGTTTATTCAGATGCAACTTTGCAAACCTAAGATAGAAGAGGCTTTCTCCTGGCAATTCTTCCATACAAACCATACTTGTTGTTTCTTTATCTTATTGTACTGTCATGAACTTTAACATATAACATGCTAACTGAGGCCTGTAGAGTCTGAGATATAACACTTGGTTTTTATTTGCAATTTCTGTTGTGTTGCTATAATGTGGCTGTGTTCCATAGATAAACGGTGGATTGTTATGATCTTACAGACAGCTTCTAGTATTATAACCTGTCATAGCTGATGCCTGAACATGCCTCCATTTTTTTATTTCTCTTTGTTTCAAGTTTCTTTTTTGCATATGTTAGTGGGCTGTTTAATAGAGGGAGTTTTTGATGACAGTGGAGCTGATCTCACAACTGGTTAATGTGACAAGGGGAAAATACAAATCTTTATTACTGTGGCAAGTTTTTTTTAATTAGAAGTTTTTTTGAATTTAAGCAAGTGTGTGCAAATTAGGGGTCAACCTGAAACAAATTTATATTCTTATTCCTATTATGTATTTATTTATCTGTTTGTTAAGCCCTCCCAATGAGTAGTGGGGGAAATTAAACATGGTATAAAGTAAATGCAAATACATTAAAACAGACTAGACAAAACATTTTTATTCAAAAAGAGAAGGACCCTGTATCCTAAGGGCTTACAATCTATGATTATTGCAGGGATGTGCCTCCAACAATGTGAGAACAAAATATACAGGTAGATTACCAGTTGTGCGTTCGTCTTTTAACGATGAAAAAAAATGGTAATTTCAGCGTTAAAAAAGCACCGCAGTCATTACAAGTCTTGTTGGTATAGCTGTACCGCAAGCCTTTTAGCCTGTAACGCAACATCATTCCCACACTCGTAAAAATTATGTTTCTTCATGGGACTTCCATAGTGCAGACACTATGAGTTTTGCGGTGAGGCTAAAGAGCTTGCATTCCAGCCTATACTGACATGATCCGTTTCGCAATTTGAGAGCAGTAGTTATGAGTTTTAAGCAACAAAACTATTATATAAAACTCATAGCTAAAGTGTTACAAAATACACTAACACGCATAAACTACCTATTAACCCCTAAACCGAGGCCCTCCCACATCGAAAACACTATTTTTAATTTATTAACCCCTAATCTGCCGCTCCGGAAATCGCTGTCACTAATAAAATGTATTAACCCCTATTCCGCCGCTCACCGACATCGCCGCCACTATACTAAAGTTATTAACCCCTATTCCCCTGCATCCCAACATCACCCACACTATAATAAAGATATTAACCCCTATTCCGCCTCTCCCCACCACCGCCACCACTATAATGAACCTATTAACCCCTAAACAGCAAGCCCCCTAACTTTATATTAAAATTACAATTTTTCTATCTTAAATTAAAACTTACCTGTCAAATTAAAAAAACTAAGTTTAAACTAACAATTAAACTAATATAACTATTAAACTAAAATTAAACTAACTACCAATTAAACAAACTAAATTACACAGTAAAAAAATCCTAACACTACTATAAAAATTACAAAATATCTAATTGCAAAAAAATACAAAAAATAACAAACACTAAATTACGTAAAATAACAAACAAAATTATCAATTATAAAAAAGAATTACACCTAATCTAATAGCCCTATAAAATTAAAAAAAGCCCAGCCAAAATAAAAAAAAGCCCTAGCCTACAATAAACTACCAATAGCCCTTAAAAAGGACCTTTTGTAGGGCATTGCCCTAAGATAAACAGCTCTTTTACCTGTAAAAAAAACACAAAGACCCCAACAACAGTAAAACCCACCACCAACCAACCCCCCCAAAATAAAAAAACCTAACTCTAACAAAAACCTAAGCTAACCATTGCCCTGAAAAGGGCATTTGTATGGGCATTGCCCTTAAAAGGGCATTTAGCTCTTTTGTATTGACCTGAAAAGGGCATTTAGCTCTTTTAATAAAAGCCCATACTCTAAACTAAAAAAACACCCAAAAAGGTTAAAAAACCCTAACACTAACCCCCGAAGATCCACTTACAGTTCCTGAAGTCCAGACATCCAGGCGGCGAGAAGTCTTCATCCATCACAATTTGAATCAGCCAATAGAATGAGAGTTGCTTAAATCCTATTGGCTGATTTGAACAGCCAATAGAATTTTAGCAGCCCTAATTCCTATTGGCTGATTCAAATTTTTCAGCCAATAGGAATGCAATGGTACCACCAGTATAAAAGGGGTACCCTGCATTTCAATCCTCAGTGTGAGGCAGACGATCGCATGAAGAGGACTTCCACATCGGATCGATGGACCTCCGCCTGGACCTTCGCCTTTGACCTCTACCTGGACCTCCGTCTTGGACCATCGCCTCTGCGCATCAACCGCTCTGCCTCCGCAGGGTTGAAGAAGATGCCAGTCCCACGATGGATGAAGATGGAGCCGCCTAGATGAAGATGGAGCCGCCTGGATAAAGATCATTCAAGCAAGACTTCAACAACTGTGAGTACCAAAAGAGGGGTTAGTGTTAGGTTTTTTAAAGTTTTTTGGGGGTGTTTTTTTTATATATTAGGGTGGGCACTCTAAAAGGGCAGCAAAAGAGCTGATTGCCCTTTTCAGTGCAATGCTCATATTAATGCCCTTTTCAGGGCAAGGGGTAGATTAGGTTTTTTACATAGTTTTTTTTTTTATTTTGTGGGTTTGGGGGTTGGGGGTTTGTAATGTTAGTGGGACTTTGAATTTTTTTCCAGGTAAAGGAGTTGTTTAACTTTGGACAATGCCCTACAAAAGGCCCTTTAAGGGCTACTGGTAGTTTATTCTAGATTAGATTTGTTTTATCTTTCATTTTGGGGTGGGTTTTTATTTTTAGATTAGGGGTTGGGCATTTCATAAAAGAGCTGAATACCCTTTTAAGGGCAGGCAAAAGAGCTGAATGCCCTTTTAAGGGCAAAGCCCATACTGGGTTCATTAGGTTTTTGGGGGTGGGGGTTTGTATACTGTTAGGGGGTGTTTGCTTTTCTTTTGTAGGAAAAGAGATGTTGTCTTTAGGGCAATGCCCTACAAAAGGCCCTTTCTTTTAAGGGCCTACAAAAAGGCCCTTTTAAGGACCCTTGGTAGTTTATTATAGATTAGGGTTTTATTTTTTGGGTGTTTTTTTTTTTTATTTTTTTAGAAGGGTATTAGAATAGGAATAATTTTTATTACTTTGGATAATTTCGTTTTTTATTTTTTGTAATGGAAGGTTTTTTATTTTTTGAAATTTTAGTGTTTTTTATTTTTTGCAATGGTAGGTTTTAGTGTAAGGCAGCTTAGGTTTTATTTCACAGGTAAATTTGTATTTATTTTAACTAGGTAGTTAGTAAATAGTTAATAACTATTTACTAACTAGTCTACCTGGTTAAAATAAATGCAAACTTACCTGTGAAATAAAAATAAAACCTAAGCTAGCTACAATATAACTGATAGTTATATTGTAGCTAGCTCAGATTTTATTTCACAGGTAAGTTTGTATTTAGTTTTAAATAGGTATTATTTAGTTAATAATTGTAACTTTAATTTAGCTCTATTTTAATTATGTTAAAGTTAGGGGGTGTTAGGTTTAGGGTTAAGTTTAGGGTTACAGTTTGTTTTAAGGTTAGGTTTAGGGGTTAATAGTTTAATTTAGGTTGTTGCGATGTGGGGGGCTGGCGGTTTTGGGGTTAATAGGTTTATTTATTGGTAGTGATGTGGGAGGCCAGAGGTTTAGGGGTTAATAGCTTTATTTAGTGGCAGCGATGTCGGGGAGCGGCAGAATAGGGGTTAATAGATTTATTATAGCGTGGGTGATGTGGGAATAGGGGTTAATAACTTTAGTATAGTGGTGGCGATACCGGGAGCGGCAGATTAGGGGTTAATAGATTTATTTAGGTGGCGGTGATATCGGGAGTGGCAGATTAGGGGTTAATAACATTATGTAGGTGGCGGCGATGTCGGGGGCGGCAGATTAGGGGTGTTTAGACGTGGGGTTTATGTTAGGGTGTTAGGTTTAAAAGTTTCTTTTTTTCCCCATAGACATCAATGGTGTTGCGTTACAGAGCTTTTTGCAGGTGTTAGGTTTTTTTCGAACCCGCTCTCCCCATTGATGTCTATGGGGAAAGCGTGCACAAGCACGTCAAAACAGCACTTGTATTTTGTGCAGTATGGAGCTCAATGCAACCATATCGCACGCACAAGCCGGTTGTTTCAAAACTTGTAATGGCTGCGCTATAGAGGGTGAAATAATGCAACTTTTGTTGCATTTGTTAAATTCCCATATAGCGCACAAAACTCGTAATCTACCTAATAGTTCAATTCATGATAGGAACATCTGTTTTTTTTAAAACAAGCAAAATATGCTTTAAAATACTATGCTTTTGGTGAACAAAATTACTTAAATGACAAACGTAAAATACAGAAAAAAAGGCAATGTGTTCATTATGTTTAACAATGTACCAGAATATAATGAGCGTATGTACAAAAGAAAATTTAATATGAGTCTACCATTTGAAAAGGCTGGATGAAAAAGCTGAACATTTTTGTGCAATTCAATGAATATGAAAAAGCATTAGAAAGCTTTATGGAATCACATTTTAAAAGCTAAAATATGTGACAGCGAAATGAAGGAGAAAAGGTCAGAGAAGGAGACAGGATATGATTCATGAGATGTTTTTATTTATTAAAATGTCATATTTCCAACAAGTTGAACCGAATTGTAAGAAAATAATCTTTTTTTCAGCAATTTTGTATTAAGCTGTCATTGAGCCTTATACTGGTTTTGTTAATATATTGCAGTTTTACATGTCTGATATTGGTTATTTATACTTTTAATGCTTTATATAAAATTAAAACTAGTCACTCTTATTATTTAAAGTTAATGTTTAAAAAATTTTAAATAATTAAAAATGAATATTTATTAATATTGGCCAAAGACAGTCACTGGGTAATAGGAGTAATTATAATTGTTCAGAATTCAATCTGATCAGTTTTAATCTTGTTAGATTGTGTATTTAGCAAATAAAATCTGGGTCTGGTGATCTAAAGCTCTCGTCTCTGGCAAGATTATCTAAGACATCTCGTCAGTACTAAGGTGCCGCAAAGATTTTAAGAAAGGAAAAATTGCAATTTGTTTATCTAGCTATGCCGAGTTCTGAATGTGAAGAGGGGACACCTACATTGAAATATCAATTTCAAAATCCCCAAGCTTTCCAGTTGTTTTTTATCATCAGCCACTCTGTCTTAATTACAGCACCAATAAAACCAATTTTATTTGCACTGACCGACCTAATTATCTTAAGTTATCTTGTTTCCTTATTTCCCATTGATTTTTTTTGCTATAATTATTAACATTGGAATTTCTTAAGGGCTAGTTTATGAGTGGAGCTCAATTTATCGCTCCCACTTGTGTGTTAACTGCTCTAGAAGTAAGCTTTTTCTGTGCATAGTACAAGTTGAACATAAAAAGTTTTTGTATGGGCGCTAACCTGATGTGCTCAAAAAGTCGAACTTAGAATGTCATGAACGTGTTAACATTTTCACCCATAGAAGTCATAGGAGCAAGAAAAGTGGGGAAAAACTACTCACTCGCAAAACTGACATGAAAATATGAATACTTCACATTCCAATGTTCTTCACATAGTAGAATATGTTCTATGTATTTATAAATACATATTTCTAAATATATCTGATGTTATTTTTGGTAAAATATTTATCTACTAGTCCTAAAGCACATTCACACGGGCCATTTTTTGCAGTACAGCGGTCCCACCCCTTGCTCTCCCCCCTCTCTTTTGCGCTCTCTCTCGCTCCACCTCTCTTTTGCTCTCTCTCCCCCCTCTCTTTTGCTCTCTCTCCCCCTCTCTTTTGTGCTCTCTCCCCCTCTCTTTTGTGCTCTCTCCCCCTCTCTTTTGCGCTCTCTCTCGCTCCACCTCTCTTTTGCTCTCTCTCTCCCCCCTCTCTTTTGCTCCCTCTCTCCTCCCCCTCTCTTTTGCTTTGTCTCCCCCCTCTCTTTTGCAAACTCTCCCCCTCTCTTTTGCGCTCTCTCTCCCCCCTCTCTTTTACGCTTTCTCTC
Source organism: Bombina bombina (assembly GCF_027579735.1). Lineage (NCBI taxonomy): Eukaryota > Metazoa > Chordata > Amphibia > Anura > Bombinatoridae > Bombina > Bombina bombina. Next base: position 50,767,147 of record NC_069500.1, read on the forward strand.
TACCCCCTCTCTTTTGCGTTCTCTCTCTTTTGCGCTCTCTCTACTCCCCTCTTTTGCACGGTCTCTCTCCCCCTCTCTTTTGCGCTCTCCCCCTCTATTTTGTGCTCTCTCTCTACCCCCTCTCTTTTGCACTCTCTCTCTCCCACCTCTCTTTTGCTCTGTCTCTCTCTCCTTTTTTTTGCTCTCTCTCTCCATCCCTCTATTTTGCCCTTTCTCTCCATCCCTCTATTTTGCTCTCTCTCTCCCCCCTCTCTTTTGCTCTCTCTCCCCCTCTCTCCCCTGTCTTTTGCTCTCTCTCTCCATCCCTCTCTTTTGCTCTCTCTCTCCCCCTCTCTATTACTCTCTCTCTCACCTCTCTTTTGCTCTCTCTCCCCCCTCTCTTTTTCTCTCTCTCCCCCCTCTCTTTTTCTCTCCCTCCCCCCTCTCTTTTTCTCTTTCTCCCCCTCTCTATTGCTCTCTCTCCCCCCTCTCTTTTGCTCTCTCCCCCTCCTCTCTTTTTCTCTCTCTTCCCTCTATTCTGCTCTTTCCCCTCTATTTTGCTCTTTCCCCTCTATTTTGCTCTCTCTCCCCTTCTCTTCTGCACTGCCCCCTCTCTTCTGCTCTTCCCCCTCTCTTTAGCTCTTTCCTATCTCTTTTTGTCTCCCCCCCTCTTCCTATTGCTCACCCCTCTCTGTCGCGCCGACCGCGCCCGACCATGCCCCCCGTCACGCCCAACAATGCCCCAACCATGCCCGGTCATTCCCGGCCATGCCCACTCTCCCGTCCGGCCACGTCCATGTTCCCGTCCGGCCACACCCACTTTCGCCGCAAACAACATGGATTGTCAGGTAAGGCCAGGTGTGTTTGTCCTGTGCTGTCTCCACTGTGCATGACAGCTTCGGACAAACACACTTAGCCTTTTATATAATAGGATACCTATATAGGTATAGATATGTACAGATAGATTTATATATATATATATATATATATATACACTGTCCAGTTTAACTCCAAATAGAGACTCACCGGTCTTTGAAGAAGAAAATCCTTTAATTCAAAAGTTTAACAATGCATCCAAAACACAGGTACCCCCAAACGTTTCGGTACCCTTCTGGTACCTTTCTCAATGGGTATGTTGTAATTCTCCAAAAACGATCCTAACTTACTAACACCCCTATCACCCCATTTAAACCCCTAGCGTGCCCCTAACTTCCGGATTGTCTAACCAATGCGGAGCTGTTGCGTCACTAATGCCGAACATGGAATGAGGAGAAGCAGCAAAGTGGCTAATTATCATAACCCCACTTCCTGTGACAGACAAAGTACATCGTCATCATCTGCTAAATCTAGTGCGCACGCAACACCGCAATCAGCTGGCAACCACGGATGTTAGTTAAAGAGGCAGACACCTCTTTAAAAATGTGAAACAAAATGTGCAATTTAAAATAGTGAAATTAAAAATGGCTAAGCATACCACTAATACAGTTAGATAATGGGGCAAGATGTATATATCCAATTTGGTATTTTATCAATTGCATGATGTCACTTATATTCTAGAGTGTCAACACAAAAAAGCATTATTTTATATCTATTATCTGGGAGTGTTTAGTATGCATTATAATTCCATCATGTAAAAATGCCTATAATATGAGTAACATCAATTCCCTCTTCGTGATCATTGTGGTATGGTTGAAACTCAGGTTGTAAACAACACACTCATAGCGGGTTCCTATTTGTTATCCTTTGGCTATCTCACAACAAGGTAATCAGTGAGGAGAAAGGTAGTGTCCCAACATTTGACTAAGTGACGTCACATAACCAGAAGAAGACCTAGATTGTCCAATCATAGCCAGATCCGGCTACAGAAACACGTTATAGTCAAGTTGAACATTCAATCCTCTAGGAGAGACAGTGTCCAAACGATAGATAGAAGATGCTTCAATTTGCAACAGCTTAGTTTGTCTGTCCCCACCTCTGCTCAACAGTGGTACATGGCCAATGACCATAGTTCTTAAGCTTGCCGCAGTATGCCCTGCTTGCATAAAATGTCTAGTAACCGGTTGGTCCGACTCTTTCTTATCAATCGCTGTTCTTATTGCGTGGCGATGGTTGGCCATCCTTTCTCGGAACATGGTAGAGGTCTTTCCAACATAGACCAATGAGCACGGGCATGTCAAAATATATATCACGAAGCTGCTGGTACAGGTCAATCTCTGATATATTTTATATTTCCTCCCTGTACGTGGATGATGGAATGTTGATCCAGTAAGCATGCTATTGCATGTAGTGCAGTCCCCACAATTAAAACAACCAGGTTTCCTGTTAGCATCCATCCAAGTGCCTTTTTGATAGCACCGTGTAGGGTCATTATGGACCAAAATGTACTTCAAATTGGACGCTTTCCTGTATACCATCCGTGGTGGCTTCGTAAGAATAAAAGGGAGGGATTTATCAGTTTTCACAATCTCCCAATTCTTACGTACAGATTTTTCCAGGATTTGGTGCATGGGGGTAAATGTGGTGATCAGATTAATCTCATTAGCATTGGTCTTCTCAGTCTTCGTCTTATGGAGCAGTGCCCTTTGATCATACTGTGACAAGTTCAGTGAGGAATTATTGATATCCACCGATCTGTAACCTCTCTCCTTGAGTTTGTTTTTCATAGCATTCTCTTGGAGGACCCTGGTGTCCATGAGTGTGTTGTTCCGAGCTACTCGCATGAGTTGGGAGTTGACAACCCCTTTCTTTTGGTGTGTGGGGTGAAAGCTAGTGGACAACAGGAGAGAATTTTTATCAGTTGGTTTAGTATATAATGATGTACTAAGTCCAACTGCCCCATCAACTGTGTATTTGGAAATTCTTAGGTCAAGGAATGGTATGGAATCCATGCTAGTATCATACTTGAATCGAATAGGTGATTCCAGTTTGTTAAGACCCTCAATCCAATTTTGTAAAGAGTCAGAGGTGCCCCTCCATATGAGGAACACGTCATCTATGTAGCGACCATACAGTTTAATCTCAGGGATCGATAGAGTCTTCATTATAAAGGTCTCATACCATAGCATATATAGGTTGGCATATGCGGGAGCCATACTGGAACCCATAGCAGTTCTTGCTATCTGTAGAAAATACTCTCTCTCAAATCTGAAAAAAAAAATTCAAGACAAAAGGTTAATAATTCCAGCAGGAACTCTATGGGGGGTCCCGCATATGCCAACGAGTGACTCAACGTGGTTTTGACAGCCTATACACTCCAAACATGGGGAATGGCAGTGTACAGGCTGTCAACATCCATGGTAACAAGCAAGTCATTTTCCTCCAACCAATCTACATCAAGCAGTTTTTTGATTAGTGATGGAGAGTCCAGTATAAAAGAAAAATATTCTTTTACGACTGGTCAAGGTGATGATCGATTAACTCATAGAAACATAGAAACATAGATATTGACAGCAGATAAGAGCCAGAGGCCCAGCAAGTCTGCCCGACCTTACCTAACAGTATAAACTTATCTAGTTCGTAGGTGTCATAACTGCCTAAGTTCTTTGCCTTATCCTTTGTATAGCTGTGTCTTTTCACACTTACATAACTCCTCCCCAACAAGCAGTTTAAATTTCCCTCCTACTCATACCAAATTGCTTGATTGTTGAATCCAGCTTCTCACCCTCTAACCTCCTTGCAATCTTTGAGACAGACGCTGCTCACCTCTCTACCAAACACAGGACCGGAACCGGCAAGCGGTGACGTCACACGCCATCGCACACGCTGCAATTTCCCCAAACTCTGCAGGGGAACTCCACTCTGTCCGGACAGACCTCACCCATTACTACTACTAGTAAGTCTCAAAAGCGCTTCCTTCATACTCATACCGCAGTAACTTACGATTATTCAGTAATTACTCCTGACATGCCTCAGAATCTTAGTTAGGTTTCCTTCATATTTAAACGCTCTATTCCACCTATATTCTTAATTGTTCACTCTCAATACCTAACTACTGCCTAAATCTCATTAGCTTTATTTGTTGCCTTAAAGTTGTACACTATGTCTGCTGCCAATAAAGATTAGATATGGTCTGTCTAAAACTTTAACTTGCAATTGCATGTTCTTATATGTGGGAACCAGTTAGACAATACTGAGTGGGGCTAAAGGCTCTGAGGTCTCAGCCATTGTCACACCTATCCTTATAATAAAAGTGAACTGTATCTATTGATTCTGAACCTTGCTGCCTTCCCTCACCTACACAGAATCACTGATACTTTCACTACACTCCTAAGCCTGCAGTTGTGGTCCTAAAAATTCCCTCTCTCCTTTACAGGGGTGAGATTATCTTCCACAGGCTGACAATAACAATCAAGCCTATACTATGGACCCAGCAGCCTTATTATCTCATGTAGAGAAATTAACTCAAACTGTAGATAACCTTACAACAGGGTTAAATACACTACAATTAGAAAACTCTGCCCTAAAGCAATACATCAATGAAAAAATTGATACCCTCACTACACGTATTAGTTCTAGTGAACCCCAACCTAATCCCCCACATACATTTAGTGGTATTCGTTCAGAATTTAGGGAATTCAAAAACTCATGTTCCTTATATTTTCAATTAAAACCCAAAACATACTTCAATGATCATTTGAAGGTTCTCACCACAATCTCCTATCTGCGTGGCGAACCACGTATATGGGCAAATTTGTTTTTTGAAACCAATGACCCATTGCTGTACTCATTTGATCAGTTTTTTAAAGCAATGGGACAGCTTTATGATGATCCCTACAAACAGCTGTCTGCTGAGACAGCAATGAGGTCTCTGAGACAACATAAAAGGCCTGTGGAGGACTACATCGCAGAGTTTAAGAAATGGTCCCCTGATACACAGTGGAATGACCTTTCCTTGCGCAATCAATTCCGCCTAGGCCTCTCAGATACTCTCAAGGATGAGCTAGCCAGACAACCCCTCCCAGAGACTTTAGAACTCCTAATAGATGCTAGCATCACATTAGACAGACGCATCAGAGAGAGACGCTCAGAAAAGTCACACTTAGAAACATCCACTAAACAAACAGTTACTACTCTGCATCCACCTAAGACAACTACAAAAGCCTCTGAAATCCCTATGGAACTCGGGTTCATCAGAGGTCCATTAACTCTACAGGAAAAATTAAGAAGAAAAGCTTTAGATCTCTGTATGTATTGTGGAGGGATCGATCACTCTGTAAAGGACTGCTCTCAATTACAGCGTAGGAAGGGTAAGATGAACACCACAAGTATATGTTTATCTGCTAAACAAACACAATCTAATCATTGCTCCCTTCCTATCTTATTACAGTGGGATCAGCAAAGACTCAACTCACAAGCAATCCTTGACTCTGGTGCCAGCCACAATTATATAGATTACCAATTCACTATTGTAAATAAAATTCCACTAGTTAAGAAAATGGTGCCTAGTGTACTTCGTTTTATTGATGGTAATGAAATTACATCAGGACCCATCTTATACCACACCATACCTTTAAGGCTTACCACACATGACCAACACACAGAGTTTCTTACTTTTGATGTTATACCCTCACCTCTATATCCCATTATACTTGGTATCAGTTGGTTTAAACAACACGATCCCACTATACAATGGTCAACTTCACATGTCATCTTTGATTCTCCTTATTGTAAAAATTTGTGTCTCCATCATGAACAAATTTTACTTGATGTTCCTTTACAAATCCCCAAGGAATACATAACATTCGCTGATGTCTTTGACAAAAAAGAATCAGAGAATCTACCCCCTCATAGGGTTTATGACTGCCCTATAGATCTCCTACCAGGAGTTGATATACCTTACGGCCATATATTTCCCCTCTCTGATCCTGAGTTACAACATCTAAAAACTTATTTGGCAGATAATTTGAAGAAAGGCTTTATACGTCCTTCCACCTCCCCAGCTGGGGCTGGTATCTTTTTTGTTAAAAATAAAGATCAATCCCTAAGACCCATTATTGATTACAGAGAGTTAAACAAGCGTACGATAAAAAACCGCTATCCACTGCCTTTAATTCCTCAACTCCTTGATAGATTACAAAATGCTACTATATACACTAAATTAGATCTAAGAGGGGCTTACAACTTGGTAAGAATAAAGGAGGGTCATGAATGGCTTACAGCATTCCGTACACGTTACGGCCTTTTTGAATATACTGTGATGCCATTTGGCCTCTGTAATGCCCCGGCTACCTTTCAGTACTTCATAAATGATATTTTCAAGGATTTTTTGGATTTATTTATGGTAATATATTTGGATGACATACTCATATTCTCTACCTCACTTACTGAACACATCAAACATGTCACCCTAGTATTAACACGGTTACGAGAGAATTCTCTTTATGTTAAACTAGAAAAATGCCTATTTCACTCCAAAGAAATTAAATTCCTAGGTTATATTGTATCACCCCAAGGTATCCAGATGGATAATGATAAGATATCGGTAATTCAAAATTGGCCTTCCCCAAAAAGTAAAAAGGATATACAAAGGTTCATGGGTTTCGCCAATTTCTACAGAAAGTTTATTAAAAATTTTGCTGACTTGACTAGACCATTAACTAACTTGACCAAATCTGACACACACTTCATATGGAACGATGATTTAGAAGAAATATTCAACTTCTTAAAAAAAGCTTTCACTACGGCCCCTATCCTCCAATTCCCTAATTCTGAGTTGCAGTACATCTTGGAAGTGGATGCATCTAATTATGCTTTAGGAGCAATCCTCTCACAGAGGCAGACTCCAAAAGATCCTCTGCATCCTGTTGCCTTCTATTCACGAATTCTTAATTCAGCTGAAATAAACTACCCAATAGGTGATAAAGAACTGTTAGCAATCAAAACATCATTGGAACAATGGAGACACCTTCTAGAAGGGACCCTTCTTCCAATCTTGATTTACACGGATCACAAAAATCTAGAATACCTACAATCTAATAGGACTCTCAGCGCACGACAGGTCCGATGGAACCTATTCTTGGCTAGATTTAATTATCTTATCACCTACCGTCCTGCAAACAAGAACAAGAAGGCTGATGCCCTTTCAAGACACTTGGTGGACCAAGTGTCACATCCAAACCTTTCACCTCTAATTCCTCTTGACAGATTCTTAGCTTTAACTACAGAACAAAACATTCAGTTCAAATCAGCACAACAGGCTGACTCAAATAAACCATTACAGGTCTTGGATTTACACTCGGATGGGTTGTATTATTATCAACAACAAATTTATGTACCCAACAGTCTCAGAGCAACAGTCTTAAAAACTTTACATGATTCTCCATCTGCTGGACACATGGGCATAAAGAAAACTCAAGAATTAGTCTCCAGATTCTTTTGGTGGCCTACCTGCCTCACTGATGTTGAGGATTACGTTAAAACCTGCTTAATCTGCGAAACTACAAAAAAAGGGAGGACTCCCCCTTACGGGAAATTGATCCCATTACCGACTCCTGACCGTCCTTGGAAGGACATAGCAATCGACTACATAGTCGACCTACCTATTTCTGAAGGGAATAACACCATATTAGTAGTCGTAGACCTATTTAGTAAAATGGCACATTTCGTGCCCTACCATAAGCTCCCAACTTCTTCTGAAACCATTTCCTTAATGATACATCATATATTCAAGTATCACGGACTCCCGAATAGTATCACCTCAGATAGGGGAACTCAATTCACCAGCCAATTCTGGAAACAACTTTGTCACTCATTGGGTATTTCTAGACGTCTCAGTACCTCTTTCCATCCCCAAACTAATGGCCAGACTGAAAGGACAAACCAGTGCATTGAACAATATTTGAGATGTTTCATTTCAGCTAAACAAGATACCTGGACGCAACTACTACCATACGCAGAATTCGCCTTCAACAATTCCATCCATTCCTCTACAAAGTTCACACCGTTCTTCATTAATTATGGTTTCCATCCTTCTTTTGAATGGCATTCTATGGACAGCAACAGCTGTCCTGTTGTGAATGACCTCATCAACACTATTAGTGAATCTTTTTCACTAACTGCTGAAAATATTCGCATCGCCAAGGATCGCTATAAATTCCATTTTGATAAAAAAAGGATTTCCTTGCCTAAATATAGAGTAGGTGACTATGTTTGGTTATCAACACGTAATCTACATTTACCCCTTCCTTCCAGGAAATTATCTTCCAGCTTCATTGGACCATTTCCCATCATAAAAATTGTGAATATGAACGCTGTTACCCTCGCATTACCAGCAAATCTGAAATCCCATCCTACCTTTCATGTGTCTCTCCTCAAGCCTTATAGACAACTTCGTCACCATGATCCTTCTATTCCTCTACTTCCTCATCTACCGGATGCCACCCTGGAGTATGAGGTACAAGATGTCTTGGACTCCCAACGTTTTCGTGGGCAGCTTCAGTATCTGGTCCATTGGAAGGGCTACCCTGATTCGGAGGACTCCTGGGAACCGGCTTCCAATCTCTCTGCCCCCCGATTGGTGGCCAGGTTCCATGAACGTTATCCTGATCGTCCTGGACTCGATCCCCGGAGTTGATCTTTGGGGGGGGGGGTCCTGTCATAACTGCCTAAGTTCTTTGCCTTATCCTTTGTATAGCTGTGTCTTTTCACACTTACATAACTCCTCCCCAACAAGCAGTTTAAATTTCCCTCCTACTCATACCAAATTGCTTGATTGTTGAATCCAGCTTCTCACCCTCTAACCTCCTTGCAATCTTTGAGACAGACGCTGCTCACCTCTCTACCAAACACAGGACCGGAACCGGCAAGCGGTGACGTCACACGCCATCGCACACGCTGCAATTTCCCCAAACTCTGCAGGGGAACTCCACTCTGTCCGGACAGACCTCACCCATTACTACTACTAGTAAGTCTCAAAAGCGCTTCCTTCATACTCATACCGCAGTAACTTACGATTATTCAGTAATTACTCCTGACATGCCTCAGAATCTTAGTTAGGTTTCCTTCATATTTAAACGCTCTATTCCACCTATATTCTTAATTGTTCACTCTCAATACCTAACTACTGCCTAAATCTCATTAGCTTTATTTGTTGCCTTAAAGTTGTACACTATGTCTGCTGCCAATAAAGATTAGATATGGTCTGTCTAAAACTTTAACTTGCAATTGCATGTTCTTATATGTGGGAACCAGTTAGACAATACTGAGTGGGGCTAAAGGCTCTGAGGTCTCAGCCATTGTCACACCTATCCTTATAATAAAAGTGAACTGTATCTATTGATTCTGAACCTTGCTGCCTTCCCTCACCTACACAGAATCACTGATACTTTCACTACACTCCTAAGCCTGCAGTTGTGGTCCTAAAAATTCCCTCTCTCCTTTACAGGGGTGAGATTATCTTCCACAGGCTGACAGTAGGATAGCCTTATGCTTGTCCCATGCATTTTTAAAGTCCCCCACAGTGTTTGTTGCTACTACCTCTTGAGGAAGTTTATTCCATAAATCAATCACTCTTTCTGTAAAGAAGTGCTTCCTCAAATTACTCCTGAATCTACTACCCTTTAGCTTGAGCTCATGACCCCTTGTTCTTGAATTTTCCATTTTATGTAAAATACCCACAGCCTCAGTTTTTCTAAACCCTTTAATGTACTTGAAAGTTGCTATCATATCACCTCTTTCCCTTCTCTCCTCTAAGCTATACATATTTAGGTCATTGAGCCTATCCTTGTAAGTTTTATTTTTTAGACCATGTACCATTTTGGTAGCCCTCCTTTGCACAGATTCAAGTTTGTTAATATCCTTCTGAAGATATGGCCTCCAGAACTGCACACAATACTCAAGATGAGGCCTAACTAATGATCTATAAAGTGGCATAAGAACCTTACTATTTCTGCTGCAAATACCTCTACCAATACATCCAAGCATTCTGCTAGCCTTACTCGCTGCATTACTACATTGTTTACTAAGTTTTAAATCATCTGAAATAATAATTCCCAACTCAGCCACCTTAGAACATAATGAATCCCTGGCAGACACAATAGATCTGCCAGGAGGATTGACTAATATTTTAAGTATTTTGGGGAGCAGGTATAACACAGGTATTATTGGAAACGAGATACTCATGAAATCACACTCATTTTCCGTTATCATACCTGCCTCCACCCCACATTTCAAAAAATGGTCAAGAGATTTCTTGAAAGTATTTGTGGGATTCCCTCTCAATTTTAGATAAGTGTTGGTATCTGATAACTGCCTATATGCCTCTTGTCGGTAATCTGAATAGTTTTTGATTACAATAGATCCACCCTTATCTGCTGCATGTATGATAATATTGTTATCAGATCTCGGATTTTTCAATGCTATTTTTTCATCTTTGGTAAGATTGGAATGATAACCCCTAAAGTCTGACTGTTCAAAGGAATTAGTAACCATTCTTGTGAAACTACAAATAGAAGGATTATGGTTAACTGGATCAAAGTTGCTTGGTGCTTTAAACTTACTGGACATGGTCTGTTCCTTGTCTTTAAAGAAATCCCTGATCTTTAATTGCCTTTGCAATTTATACATATCAATATTCAATTGAAATTTATCAATCATGGGAGTTGGGACAAAGGACAGACCTTTGTTCAGCAAGCTCCTTTCACTGTTACTCAAGGGGCGGTCACTCAGATTATAGATAATGTCTATTTATTTTTTTGGGTTTTTTTCCTTGTACCCTCCCCTTCTGACAATTCTCCTACCTTGTTTCTTTTTGGCAGGGGTAAAGGGGGTTTATTGGAAGACCTCGTGGTGATACCCCCTAAAGGGAGTTCAGTAGTACTCACTCCACTTGATGCCCCAATCTCTCCTTCTGAGGACTCCGCCCCACTGCTGTCTACAGTATCCACATTAAGTTTAATCTTAGCCTGTCTCCTGCGTCTAAATTGGAAATTTGTATCATCTTTCCCGTTAAGCCATCTATAAATCTTTTTCTCACGGTAATCGGTTTCAACAGTTGTTAATTTGTTGTTTTTAAAGGAAAGCAGGTGGTTGCGGTATTTATTAACTTGCACCTCCAATTTTTTTATCCAATTCTCACTGGTGTCATTAACTAACACTTGATAACTCTGCTGCTTTAGATCACTGATTTCAATTTTAATCAAGTTATATAGTCTATTTGATTCTTCAACAACTAACAAAATAAGATCATAGGAACACTTGTTTAAAATTGAGCACCATTTTCTGCAAAAATCAGAATTTGATCTCCCAATAGTGGGAATGTTCTTGATTCTGAAACCCCTACGTATATACTTATTTTTGTGGTAATTAGACAAATAAACACAGTGCAAGTGATGGTCAATCTCCCTTTTCTGTAAATTAAGCTGTTTATGGTATATCTCTAGAGGCACACAACCTCTCAACTCATGCAAGTCTGTTACAACCCGTATTCTCACTGCATCCTCCTCTGTGAACATAAAAGCCTCTTTGTTCACAGAGTCATCAACAGTATTAAGCAAGTTAGATGGTGAAAAACTTGATTCATTTTGTCAATTCAATTGACTGACTAATATTGCAAACCAACTACCAGTATTAGAGCAACATTCCAAATTGGTAAAAACATCCAATATCATATAATTACTTGGTGCTTAGCCACTTAAAAACAAAAGAAGTCTAGACCAATAGAACAAAAACTGGGCTTGTAAGGAGAAAAAATGGAGAAATAGAGAGTCAGAAAAGTTGATCACTATATCTTTAAATATGTTAATATATGTCATACAATTTTTAGATTTTGTAGGGTGCCAACCTCACTGTTTAGTATTCAGATTCAATTTGCAGGTGCACTCCATAAGACATGATACAGCTGTTGTGGTGCTGCATAACAAATAGATACACTGTCCAGTTTAACTCCAAATAGAGAATAAACAGATGCTGCACTCACTGGTCTTTGAAGAAGAAAGTCCTTTAATTCAAAAGTTTAACAATGCACCCAAAACACAGTTACCCCCAAACGTTTCGGTACCCTTCTGGTACCTTTCTCAATGGGTATGTTGTAATTCTCCAACAAACGATCCTAACTTACTAACACCCCTATCACCCCATTTAAACCCCTAGCATGCCCCTAACTTTCGGATGTACTTTGTCTGTCACAGGAGGTGGGGTTAGGATAATTAGCCACGTTGCTCCTTCTCATTCCATGTTCGGCATTAGTGATGCAACAGCTCTGCATTGGTTAGACAATCCGGAAGTTAGGGGCACGCTAGGGTTTTAAATGGGGTGATAGGGGTGTTAGTAAGTTAGAATCGTTTGTTGGAGAATTAAGACATACCCATTGAGAAAGGTACCAGGAGGGTACCGAAATGTTTGGGGGTAACTGTGTTTTGGATGCATTGTTAAACTTTTAAATTAAAGGACTTTCTTCTTCAAAGACCGGTGAGTGCAGCATCTGTTTATTCTCTATTTGGAGTTAAACTGGACAGTGTATCTATTTGTTATGCAGCACCACGATAGCTGTATCATGTCTTATGGAGTGCACCTGCAAATTGAATCTGTGTATATATATATATATATATATAGATACAGGTGAAACTCAAAAAATTAGAATATCGTGCAAAAGTTAATTTATTTCACTAATGCAACTTAAAAGGTGAAACTAATATATGAGATAGACTCATTACATGCAAAGCAAGATCGTTCAAGCCGTTATTTGTCATAATTGTGATGATTATGGCTTACAGCTCATGAAAACCCCAAATCCACAATCTCAGAAAATTAGAATATTGTGAAAAGGTGCAATATTCTAGGCTCAAAGTGTCCCACTCTAATCAGCTAATTAAGCCATAACAAGCACTCCTGAACAACAAACAACGTCAGAAGCCTCTTACCTGGGCTAAAGAAAAACAGACCTGGGCTAAAGAAAAACAGACCTGGTCTGTTGCTCAGTGGTCCAAAGTCCTCTTTTCTGATGAGAACAGATTTTGCATCTCATTTGGAAACCAAGGACCCAGAGTATGGAGGAAGAATGGAGAGGCACACACTGCAAGATGCTTGAAGTCCAGTGTGAAGTTTCCACAGTCTGTGTTGATTTGGGGAGCCATGTCATCTGCTGGTGTTGGTCCACTGTGCTTCATTAAGTCCAGGGTCAATACAGTCATCTACCAGGAGATTTTGGAGCACTTCATGCTTCCTTCCACAGACAAGCTCTATGGGGATGCTGACTTCATTTTCCAACAGGACTTGGCACCTGCCCACACTGCCAAAAGCACCAAAACCTGGTTCAATGACCGTGGGATTACTGTACTTAATTGGCCAGCAAACTCGCCTGACCTGAACCCCATAGAGAATCTATGGGGCATTGCCAAGAGAAAGATGATAGACATTAGACTGAACAATGCAGAAGAGCTGAAGGCCGCTATTGAAGCATCCAGGTCTTCCATAACACCTCAGTAGTGCCACAGGCTAATAGCTGCCATGCCATGCCGCATTGAGGCAGTAATTGCTGCAAAAGGGGCCCAAACCAAGTACTGAGTACATACAGTATGCATGCTTATACTTTTCAGAGGTCCGATATTGTTCTATGTACAATATTCTAATTTTCTGAGATTGTGGATTTGAGGTTTTCATGAGCTGTAAGCCATAATCATCACAATTATGACAAATCATGGCTTGAAGTATCTTTCTTTCCATGTAATGAGTCTCATATATTAGTTTCACCTTTTAGGTTGCATTAGTGAAATAAAATAACTTTTGCACAATATTCAAATTTTTCGAGTTTCACCTATATATATATATATATATATATATATATATATATATATATATGTATATTTAAAAATACTTAGAACATATTCCACTATGTGAAGAACATAAGAATATCAAATATTTACAGTAAATACACAGTATAACACTTTATTAAATATGAATATTGCATAACTATGCTTTAACATGTTTTCAACAACTTGATTGTAAAGGGCTCCATTGCACTTATGTATATGTTTATATATGTATACATATGTGTATATATGTCTGTAAATACATATATACACATATAAATACATATGTACACATGTAAATACATATATAAAATGTTATGGGTTACAGTCAGATATTGGGTAATCCTAGGATTACCCGGGTAAAATGGACATTACCCAAGCGGCTGTGGGTAAAGCCCGATTTATGATCATAAATCCCCACTGAATCAAACATATATAGCATGCACTGTAATCCCCTATCTTCACTATCTATTTCACCTCCGCTTGGGGGTTCAAGGGTGGCGAAGCCCCCCTTGTAAACCTCATTCCCCAAGGTTCACTTGGGGTGGATGCCAGAGGATCTGCGGGGCACATTCCTTGAACCCCTCAGGCGGAGGAAAAGAAATAGTGTAGATGGGGGAATTAAAGTACATCAGGCTTTACCCAAAGCCACTTGGGTAATGTCCATTTTACCCGGGTATATATATATATATATATATATATATATATATATATATATATATAATACTTAATAAGGAAGATTAAGGTGCTTTAAAATAGAAGTCACCTAAAAAGACTGGGATTTCAGCACTCTTTTAAATTAAATAGCCAACACATTTTTTAAATTTGAAACAATGTTTTGTTTATTCATACACCGTGTTAAGTACAGGCTTATAGATTTTACAGCATCCAGAACAAACTGGAGTCAACTAAAATCGTAATTATATATAGAAAGATCAAAGTGCATGTGCAAAAACAACCGTTAACATTAATACAAATAAGTTACAAGGACCGGTCCATATGAGGTGACAAGCTGAATTATACCTATAATGCTCTCTAATATGTACTATAGCTAAGCTATAATAAGCCCATTACAAAGTTGCAAATGAGTGCGCACAGCAATAGTAAACCTCTATAGCGAGGTCACAGACCCTTAAGGGTTTTAGTATAACTGTTAACTATAAGCAAGGTTAATGGATTGCTGTGCAAAATCACCTGACTAAATCAGACAATGGAAATTTAAAGTCAGCGATAGTGTCGCATGTAGCACTAAATGCAGTACACTTTCAGTGCAAGAGGATAAGCATATTTACAATTTCACATATAAATTAATAACACATGCAATTCATGGGGTTGTTCTCTTATAGAACTTTTTGTCTTAGTAAAAAGTTCAGCAGATAGGTGATCCGTTACATGCTGTTCAGTAAGTTTACAATGCTCGGGTCAAGATGTGCTTATAGGAGGAGTGTAAATTACCAACATGAATAAGACCTCCAAACAAGGTTTAAAGCTAGGCTGTCACAAGTAAGAATCAGAAATTTGCAAAGTCAAGTTGCAGCAGAAGAGATAAATCAAGTACAGAGTAGAAAAAGATAATGATGCAGGAGGATATCCCTTTAAATGTGATATCCCTCTGTCAACTGCATCTATCTTTTAACATGAAGCAACAAAATTTACGTCAGTCATTAGTGGCAGGGAAGATATGTATTAGTTGAAAAGATATGTAAGCCAAACGAAAGTGTAGGAGGATACTTAGCTTGAGTAGTGGTACCCCTCTGTCAACTGCACCTGTTTGGCAACTTTACTAATCTTCGTGATTCCATCCAAGAAATGTTTCATCAACTCTTCATAGATTCTGCTATCCGGACCAAGCTAGAATGCTTTCCAAACGGACTGCAAATAAATTTGCCTTGTGACTAATTCCAGAAGAAAATCAGCACGCTAAACTTTTTCCACCATGAAAGCAACCGGATCAGCATGTCAGATAACATGGAGCGGCCAGCCAATGCCGACGCGCGTTTCACCCCCTCGTCACTAGAGAGACGGGGTTTCCTCAGGGCTTGAGGAAACCCTGTCTCTCTAGTGACGAGGGGGTGAAACGCGCTTCGACATTGGCTGGCCGCTCCATGTGATCTGACATGCTGATCCGGAAACCCCGTCTCTCTATTGACGAGGGGGTGAAACGCGCATCGGCATTGGCTGGCCACTCCATGTGATCTGACATGCTGATCCGGTTGCTTTCATGGTGGAAAAAGTTTAGCGTGCTGCTTTTCTTCTGGAATTAGTCACAAGATAAGGGTTCATGAGTCTACATACCTAAATACATGTGTTCATATATATGTACATTTTCAAACATTTTCAGTATATTCAGTAAAATCATACATTGTCTGTATTACTATGATACTGATATCATTATTTAAAGTATTACTATTTTATAGGCTTAAATATATTATGTGTTAATCGTTTAAAACCAGTATGTGATTTCTGATTAATGGTATTCAATTCCTTTCTGTGATTTTGATTTACTCTCACACATACAATGGACTTATCATAGGTTGGGTAGACATGATTCACCGTAGACCTCCCTGCAAGCGGACAACATACACTGTCTGTGTTTAACATTGCACAAACATAGTGCATTGCTGCCCCTGTGTTCTGGCAGAAATTCTGGATGATTTCAATCCTCCCCTTTATAGATGGCTGACAGATTAAGCAGTATCTGTCTTAAGACTGCTGCTACTTAACTAACATTTCAGGCAAGCCTCAAACTCTGGGGTGGGGCCAGATATCTTTACTCTAATGTTTCATGTACAAACTAGAGTTATGAGGTCAGTTCACATCTATGTTTTGATTTTCTTTACAATTTTGTATATTTTTAATTTAAAATTCATTATGTATCTCAGAACTGAATTCAACACAGATTGACCATTTTTGGGACTTTGGCCATAATTTTGGTTAAGCAGTATTTTTTGGTGTAACTAAAATTAGGTTTTATTGATTTTCTGTATATTTTTCTCTAACCCAGACGTAATAGTACAATCATAGTCATCTGTCTAAAATTTTGATTAATTGCACAAACAATACTATTTTCTATATTAATAAAAAATATCCTATAAATAAAGATCCCCTAGTCTAGAACAGACCTGTCTTTGAACATATGCAATACAACAGAGAAAACAAAACAAGGTTTTGAAAATGATATATATTTAGCACATGCAAAAGGACAAACTTAATAATGAAAATAAAATGCATTAGTTTATTTAATTGGTAGTTTAATTTAATTTTAGTATAATAGTTAGGGTAGGTTAATTTATAGTTTAAAATCAGTTTGTTTTAATTCTACAGGTAAGTTTTCATTTATATTAAGATAGGGATCTTGTAATTTTAATTTAAAGTTAAGGGGTTGTTAGATTTAGGGGTTATTAGCTTAATTTAGTTTTTGGCGACGTGGGTGGCTGATGGTTTAGGGGTTAATATGTTTAGTTCCTGATAGTTCTAAATTTAGGGCTTAAAGGGACACTGTACCCAAAAATTTTCTTTCGTGATTCAGATTGAGCATGACATTTTAAGCAACTTTCTAATTTACTCCTATTATCAAATTTTCTTCTTTCTCTTGGTATCTTTATTTGAAATGCAAGAATGTAAGTTTAGATGCCGGCCCATTTTTGGTGAACAACCTGGGTTGTCCTTGCTGATTGGTGGATAAATTCATCCACCAATAAAAAAGTGCTGTCCAGAGTACTGAAACCAAAAAAAAGCTTAGTGGCCTTCTTTTTAAAATAATGATAGCAAGAGAACGAAGAAAAATTGATAATAGGAGTAAATTAGAAAGTTGCTTAAAATTGCATGCTCTTTCTGAATTACAAAATAATTTTTTTGGGTACAGTGTCCCTTTAAGAGGATGCCTTAACTCTAAATATATATATATATTTTACGGATACACTAACAGAGTATAGGGGATAGTGTATTTAGGCATTTTGCCCCCTATATGGTAACCTACAAGGTTATATTTTCTGATCTAGGAGCCAAGCCTTAATTGCCAAAAAAAAAAAAAAACAACATATGAAAGGGCAACTTTATTCTAGTATCCAGTGGTGTCAGGGGGATATTACTTGACCCCCCCCCCCCCCCCCCACACACACACACACACACAAAAGAACAATAATTATGCTTTAAAACAACATTTAATGTTATTCTATATTGGAACAAATAAAAAAACAAGACTTTTAGAAATTACTTTAAAGTTTTTTTCCCATGTGTGCGTAAGAAATTTCTGCAATAAAAAAACTGCAAAGTGCTGCTGAAAAAAATAAGGTCTAGATTACAAGTGGAGACGTTTTTTGCGCTTCCACAAGGGAGTTAATTGAGCTAGAATTAAGATTGTTGTGCTAGTCCGGTTACGCTCATATTATGAATGGAAAGTAAACTGTTTTTGCTCCAGCGGTAATCTGACTAGCGAAAAAATCCAAAATTAGACTATTGCATGCTCATTCACATATTGCCCCATAGAATTAAAATTAAATAAAATGCTCCACTCTCACGCAAACACAATCGCATATTCTCAGTTGTCCTACACCAACAATATTTTATATTCCAATGTTATTCATAAATAAATATTCCTACATACAGTATATCTGATGGTATTTTGTACAAATATATATTTATAACAATATGTATAGATGATTATATATAGGTATAGACATATACAGATATATATATATATAGGAATACCTATTTAGAAATACATAGAACACATAAGGTCTAAACCCCCTATTCCGTCCTCCAAACTGTAATGCTTATCTAAATAAATAAGACAACACACACCATTGTTGGGAGAAAGAACCGGTCACGGTCCACGTTTATTAAATAAACGCTTTAACTAGTGCCTAAGCGTTACTCTAATTACGCTTAGGCACTTAATCAACCTAATCAAAACTTGGCAACAAGTTCGTAATAAATCAACGTTGGCGGCATCTCTCCCTATCCTAGCCCTTACTAGCAGATGGTCAAGGCCCCTTCCGATACCTGCAGCGTGACACCCGGCTGACACGCCCAATGGCACTCAGAGAGAGTTGTGATGGTGAGAGATCTTCGGCCCACATTCGCGAGGGAGGGGACCCCCAGACCGGCGCCTGGCGGGCATAACCCCTCCCTTCTTTCTGGACCATCACTCTTCTCTCCTTGTGCCCGCTCTCCAGGGCATTGACCACCCGCCTGCTGAGGCATATCCAACCAACCCGGTAAGGCGACCCCTGCCAACAGAATCGTACAACCCAACTGCCAGGGGTGGATGGCTATATTAAAGACTCAGTCTTACTGCAGGCTAGCTCAATTAAAACTACCCCTGCCGAGTCGGCTTACCCTACTTAGCCGCTTCTTTGCCGCCATTCGCTTCTTCCATGGGACGGGTGGGCGGGAAAACCTTCTCCTTGAAGTCTGGAAACCGAAAGAGGCTGAATTCACTGCTGCAGGACCCTATAAAGGTAAGAACAGACACCGCCTCTCCAAATGCAACATTGTAACAAAACATAGCTTAGCATTTCTCCAGACTTCAAGTTGGTAATCCCTTAATGTTGTTACTGGCCCACTAGAGGGCCTTCCACTATCATAAGGTCTAAACCCCCTATTCCGTCCTCCAAACTGTAATGCTTATTTAAATAAATAAGACAACCCACACCATTGTTGGGAGAAAGAACCGGTCACGGTCCACGTTTATTAAATAAACGCTTTAACTAGTGCCTAAGCGTTACTCTAATTACGCTTAGGCACTTAATCAACCTAATCAAAACTTGGCAACAAGTTCGTAATAAATCAATGTTGGCGGCATCTCTCCCTATCCTAGCCCCTACTAGCAGATGGTCAAGGCCCCTTCCGATACCTGCAGCGTGACACCCGGCTGACACGCCCAATGGCACTCAGAGAGAGTTGTGATGGTGAGAGATCTTCGGCCCACATTCGCGAGGGAGGGGACCCCCAGACCGGCGCCTGGCGGGCATAACCCCTCCCTTCTTTCTGGACCGTCACTCTTCTCTGCTTGTGCCTGCTCCCCAGGGCATTGACCACCCGCCACAAGAGCCAGGCGAACTCTTGCCGCCAAAACAAAACCAACAGGCACCTATTAATTAAACAACAACAATAAACAGTAACAATAATAACAGCAATCACATAACCACATTTCTGAACTTTATGAAATAACCCTCAATAGGGCTCCCCTGATGTCCTTTAGAAAGATGTCCAGCCCAACGTCCGTCAGGTGGACAGCATCAGGCCTAAATAGGTCCTTTTTGTCGGCCGTTATAGTTTCGTGCCTGACCACGAAACCCCCCAAGCCCGTGACCGTCCTTCCCATCTCCCTGTTGACCTTTTTGCGCACGTTATACGCAGCCTTCTGAGTGACAATGTGTCTCCAATGCAGTCAAGCAACCACATTCGACCACCCCACAGTCACCTCCTTCAACCAAGTGTGCACCCAATGCACATCTGCTGACATTCTTTTAATCAGGTCCAATGCGGGCAGTGCCACCAAATCATTCCCCCCGAGGTGCAGCACTAAAATGTTAGGCCGCCCCCACCTTCTGTGCGCCTCCTGCAAGAGCGCCGGTAAATCAGCCCACAACAATCCCCTGCGCCCTAACCACCGGAAGCTTGCCTTGGACGTTGGGAATCCAAGCTGTTGTCCCTCTGGCGACCGCAGCGCCCTGATGTGAGCCCAGTGGACGTATGAATGCCCTACAATCCACACGCAAACTGGCGGGGCTTTCTCATTTACAACACCTGGTAAAACAGAGTACACCATCAAAATAAAGAACCCCAGCCACCAGTGACTCCCAGCCCCGAACTGCTACTTAATTTTGCCCCTTTGTTGGTCCAATGTATGTCCTATATTATGTAGACTTCCATCTACCGAGACGTTTAATCTCCGCTGCTGGGAGGCACTTCTGCGCCGCGCTGGTCGCTGCGCCTATTCTAAATGAATGCGGAGCAATCCTTTTGGGGTCCAACCCCGCTTTCTCAGTTGCCTTAGCGAGCACCCTACGGAATTGGAACGCGGACAATGCTGACCCGTCCTCATGTACAAAGAACAGCTAACCTCCCGCCTGTCGCGCCGACAGGTATTGTTCAACGCAACTGACCGGACAACTGTCAACACAATCTTGCTTTGTAAGTGGCAACCACGCTCCTCTACCTTCTTGGATAGTTTTGGACCTTGGCACGAACAATAGAAGCCCCCCGTCCATCACCCGGACGTGCTCCAACCGTACTCCCCCTGAGCCTTTCACCTTAGAAGAAGCCACAAGCTCACCCACTCGGAGCGCTCCCGCAAATGCCACAGCAAAGGCTGCCCTAAACAGCAGCCTTTCATATTCAGACTTACACACAAAAGCCATGCTCAAGGCTAACAGCCTCAGCCTGTCCTGTGTTATGGGCTCCCTCCGGTCCTTCGGCCGGGGAGCCACCCTTCCCCACCCTTTCAACACCTTCCTGACCAGGAAGGCTCCAGAGTGGTCAGCGTGACCCAAAGCTTTGTTAAAAAATGCGACAGCCGACAGTCTCCCTGCCGCACCAGCCCTACTGACCCCGTCACGCCTCAGCTGCGCCAACCAGTCTAAAATCTGCACCCTAGTGGCCCTTTGTACCTGCACGCCCTTTTGTAGACAGAAAGCTTCCCAGCTGCTCCAATGGCTCCTGTATGCCGACCACGTCCTGGGCGCCAAAGATGCCTTAACTAACGGTAAGATGCTTGCCCAATCTTCAACAACTGCCAAAGAAAAATTGGGCAAGTTAGACCCTCAACCGCCGCCATGGGAGCTGCTTCCCTAAACTGCCCCCATTTAAATCGAGAGAGTGCATCAGCAATAACGTTATGCACTCCCGGGACGTGTTTGGCGGTGAAGTGTATGTTACGCTGTAAGCAGCGCAACACCAAGTGCCTCAGATAGCACACGACTGCTGGTGATGTCGCCGACAGCCTGTTAATGGCATACACCACACTCATGTTGTCTGTCCAGAACACCACCGACCTATTGGCTAACTTCTCTCCCCAAATTTCAATAGCCACAACGATGGGGAATAGCTCTAACAAAGTCAGATTTTTTATGTAACCTGACGCCACCCACTCCCATGGCCATGGAGCTGTGCTCCATTCCCCATCCAAATATGCCCCATAACCAAAGCCGCCCACTGCGTCCGAACAGGTTCAGCAAACGGTTCGGTACCGACAGGCGTCTCCATAAGCACACCCCGTTAAAGCTCTGAAGGAAATGATCCCAGACCGCCAGGTCTTCCCTCACCTCAGATGTGACGAGTACCCATTTGGTGTGGCCAGTAGGGCCCTTCAAGAGGCCCTCCAACCGATGGTTAAAAACCCGTCCCATAGGTATAACTCTCCCCGCGAAATTCAGCAAACCCAGCAAGGACTGGACATCCCTGACGGTGACCTTTTCCCTACTGCATGCTGCCCGTACCACCGACCGCATACGCGTCACCTTCTCCATTGGTAACCTGCATATCCCCAGCACCGTGTTGATTTCAATTCCCAAGAAAGTGAGACACGTGCACGGGCCCTGTGTTTTCTCATCCGCAAGCGGGACGCCAAAACGCTTCATCATATCCTGCATAACGCCCATAAGCTGTTCACACTCTGTTGAACCTGCTCTCCCTACCAATAAGAAATCATCAAGGTAGTGGGCCAATGCTCCCCCCCCTGAAGCCTTGTATACCACCCAATGGAGGAAAGAAGCTTTCAAACAGCGAGCAAGACAGGGAGCACCCCATCGGCAAGCAATGATCCACATAATATGCACCCTCAAACTTCATGCCCATCAGTCTGAAAGCCGAGGGATGCAAGGGCAGCAGTCGAAATGCTGACTCGATGTCCAGTTTCGCTAAAAGCGCACCTGAACCGCATGCCCTAACCACGTTGAGCGCCTTATCAAATGATTGATAATGTACCGAACTTATCTCGGGGTCGATTGCGTCATTGACCGAACTCCCTTTCGGAAAGGACAGGTGATGTATCAACCTGAACTTCCCTTCCTCCTTTTTTGGTACGACCCCCAATGGCGAGATCACCAGATCTCCCAATGGGCAATCCGCGAATGGGCCAGAGACCCTGCCCAATGCGACTTCCTTAGCCAATTTTTCCCTCACTACATGCAGGAATTAGTAGGCTGTTTTCAGGTTCCTGTGCACCACCGAACCCATAACCATCCCAGTAATTGGAATGTGAAACCCCCCTTCCAACCCTGACCTGAGCAATTCTGCCACCTCCCGGTCAGGGTAGTTAGCCAGCCATATCAGCATGGCCAATAACCTAAGCGGGGTTGGTGCCCTTGACCGTAACTCCAGGCTTAGGAGCCGGTTTGATCTGACCCTGCTCTCTCCTTTTTCCACACTCCGCTCCTGGGTGTGGTCCCGCGCAGAATTTGCATATGTGCCGAAAGGAGCAATTACTCCCCCTGTCACACTGCTTATCTTGGAATTTCCAACATTCCCTACCCCGTCTACCAAGCCGGGCCCCCTGGCGTTGCTGCGTCTGGCGTGCCGCCACCGGGGAGGGGGAACCTCCCTCCAGCCCCAGTTTAGACCACAGGTGCATGTCCTGAGTGCCAAAATGCAGCAAAGGGTTACCCACCATCTTTCTCCTGAAGGCCATGTCATACTCCCGCCATGCGCCTTCCTTAAACCTCGTGTGTATATCCTCCACCATCTCCTGGTACTTAAACAGGTTGTGTCCCTGTAAGGGCCACCTGTCTACGTAGCACGCGGCCAAGACACGGAAGCATTTAAGCCATTCCTCGTATGTCTCCGCCCTACGCACCCTCTTAGGGCCAGACCCATCAGCCGCCCTCTCTTTCGCCCTATAGGCATCCAGGGAGAGGTCAAACATGTTAATGTATTTACCCTCCTGAATCTTCTTTACAACCTTCTGCTTTAGATGTCCGTAAAGTGAGTGTACTAAACAGGGGTAAGTATCCCCTTGCGCCGCCACCTTACGGGGCACCGTGCCCACCGGGGCCATAGAGCCCCCTGGTCCCTGTGACCCTTGAACCTCCATTGCCTGGTTTTTGACCCCTGCCCTGTCCTTAGCCTGCGCCAACGCCATCTTCTTTATCCATCTGAACATTCTGCGCTGCCCCTTACCCACTAGGCCTAGATCCTCCCCACTGTCAGAACCAGACCCACTTGTGGAAGACCCAGTGTCAGTGTGCATAATGTCAGGTGCATTGCACTCACCATCTCCTGTCGTCTCTGCTCCTGCTGGCCCCTGCTGTGTTGCACCCAGTTGACTGTTGCTGGGCCCTGCCACCACCAGGGCGCTATTTGATCCCGAATCCATTCGTGCTGTCGACTGTTCCGGCACCTGCTGGGACAAAACAACTTGGGGAGTACTCCAGTCTACAGGAGGTGCATCAACAGAAGCACCCATCCTCTCCCCCCCTTCTCTCTCACCCCCGTGCATGCCAAAAGCTCTAGCCACAGCACTCCTAATAGCCTGTTCCTGCCGTGCCCCCTCCTGGGCGTGATCACTAAACCCAGGCAGGGGCCTAGCATCGTGAACCTCACACAGTGCAGCTTCTACTGCCCTTCTAATTGTGTCCTCATTCACCCCTCTTTGCATGTGCACCATATCATACTGCCTGTCACGCTCCATACCACCCTGTCTCACACATTCACCAGCCACAACCTGGCTTGACTGCTGATAACCATGCGTTATCCCCGCATGGGCCCACCCCCCATGCTGACCATACCCGGCTTGGGAACCATGCGGTAGACCTGACCTATACAATGGCCTATCATCTCTCTCTATAGGCCCTGTGCGCCCACTCATCACACCTTCATCCATACTTGCCACCATTTGTGCATCATTTGCAAAACTCGCCATATGACCTCTATATGTGCCCCTCTCACTTGCCGCAGCAAACTCCTGGGGCCTCTGCCCAACACGTACATTCAATTGTGCCTGCGCCTGTGCGCTAGTGCTAGGCCTCACATCCGATCTCAATATCACCTCAGGATCCCTCCGCACCTGACCGGGATTCACCCCTGCTTGCACATGCGCACCAGCTCTTGGCCTGTCAGTCATCTCCTCATCTGAGCCACACAATTGCCGCGCACCGCTTGGACCCGCCACCTCTGCTGCGCGAGGTAAGTGCCCCCTCTTACACACCACGGGCCCCGCTGCTGCCCCTCCCGCGACCGGTAGTCTCCCCAAGTTACCTGTGGTGCTCCGGTCGCGTGAGGGTGTCTCTTCTGGCTCCTTCCTCCTCCCAATATGGCGGCCGCTACTCTCCTCCTCCTCCGCAGACGAAATCTCGGAAGAGTTCTCGCATGAGCCGCCATCAGAGGGAGCCGTTACCGCTGCACCCTCTGCAATAGGCCGCACGCTCCCTACCTCACCGCCGGCCACCACAACGGCCCCCGAGCCCTGTGCATGGGCCACCACGGCCCTCCCTGATAAGGACTGCGCTAAGGCTAGGACCGCCACCATGGCGTTCGGCGGCAAGGCCGCAAACTGCTCAATAATGCCTAGTCCCAATGAGCCCTGCATACCCTGTGATACCTCGTGGCCACCACTGGGCCCACCCAGATCCTCCCTATCTGCCTCCTCTGACCTCTGGGCCTGAACATCCAAATTGGGGCATCCCTCTAGGGCCCCCTCACCCTGGGCCTGCGAACTAGGGCCTCCATCCCCCAACCCAACCCCTTTCTTCCCCTTCCCCTTATTGAAACGCCTGGCTGGTGGTTACTTTTGGGGTGTGGGGGGTACCGGATCCTCAGGTTCCTGTCTTTGCTTTGCAGGTCCCTTCTTCCTGGCAGACAGCTCCACCACCTCCCTGTAACGCTTGGGAGGCACAGATTTCCTCCTGGATCTCTCCATGCTCCACTCTTTGCAGCAATACTTCAAAACCTTCTCCTTGAAGTCTGGTAACCGAAAGAGGCTGAATTCACTGCTGCAGGACCCTATAAAGGTAAGAACAGACACCGCCTCTCCAAATGCAACATTGTAACAAAACATAGCTTAGCATTTCTCCAGACTTCAAGTTGGTAATCCCTTAATGTTGTTACTGGCCCACTAGAGGGCCTTCCACTATCATTCTGCTATGTGCAGAACATTTGAATCTGAAATATTAACAGTAAATACATAGTTAAAACCTTTATTAAATATGAATATTGCATAAATATGTTTTTCATTTTTTCATCTACTTAATGGCAAAGGGCTCTAATGCATATATATATATATATATATATATATATATATATATATATATATATATATATTTATACAAAGTCTAGATGTCTATATATATGAACATAAACATGTATGTGTTTATATGTGTAAATATGTCTGTAAATACATATATACACATATAAATACATATGTAAATATAAATATATATATATATATATATATACATACATACATTTACATCTTTAGATATGTATGTATTTCAATGTTAAAGCCCTTTGCCAGTTTTTATTCTAGCACCCAAGATCTCATATCTTTGAACCCTAATAACTTTTGTGTGTAATATTTTTTTTAAATATTTTTTTAGCACAGTGTTGTTATGAGTGTAACTGTACTTTGTAATGTATTTTTGATGTGTTTAATGCAACTTTAATGTTTCACAAAACAGTTAACCAGAGCTCTAAAGTCACGTTAAAGGGACATAATACTCATATGCTAAATCACTTGAAACTGATGCAGTATAACTGTAAAAAGCTGAAAATATTACCTGAGCATCTCTACGTAAAAAAGGAAGATATTTTACCTCACAATCTCCTCAGCTCAGCAGAGTAAGTTCTGTGTAAAAAGTTATAGTTCAGCTGCTGATCAGCTGCAGGTAAAAAAAATAAATAAATGAAGAAATAAACAGCAGCCAATCAGCATCAACAGAGCTGAGGTCATGAACTCTTTTACTGTGATCTCATGAGATTTCATTTAACTCTCATGAGATTTCATAGTAAACTTCCTTACACTGAATAGGGAAATAAGATGAATGTGCACGAAAGCTCGCTCCTTCCACTGTCCCGGGACTGACATACTGATTTGCTGCTTAGAAGTCCTTTACAATGGGATGTGGCTACTGAGAAACTTTTGAGGTAAAATATTGTTCTTTTTTACATTGAGATGTTCAGATCACATTTTCTAGTCAGCTTTTTACAGCTATACTGCTTCACTTTCAAGTGTTTCAACATTTGGGTATTATGGCCCTTTAAGCATTCTAGCGCTTACGCTCAACTTGTAATAGGAGCAGTAAGCCCGATGAGCGCAAACCCTCGCAACAAACCCCTTATCGCTCAGACTCAAACGATTGCGCTTCACTTGTAATCTAGCCCTAAATGTTTTAAAAACACTGAAAGCACCCTAGGGACATAGCCTTCCAATGCCTTCTTGTGTATGTTTATCTTATCCACTTTACTAGTTAGAATAGATATACAGTAAATATTCTCCTGCACCAATCAGCCAATCCCTATGTAGCATATAACTATGCAGGTGCTCCATCTGTGAGCCCCTATGGGGCCCCCTTTAAACCAAGCCTCAATGACATGAACGTAAGCATGGTGGCTGCATATAACAGTGGTTGATCCTGACTTCTGGATATGTTGTGTGTGATTTTTTTATTTATTTTTTATTGTTACCTATTACTTGGTTAATAAATTGCCTATTGTTTTAGAGGGGGGAAAACGTCACCTCAATAAAAATAAAAAAATATATAGTTTTCCTATGGTTAACCAAGGGGGGGCTATAGAAATATAATAATAACAGAGCTAAAGTATTGCTTTAGCGCATCTGAAAACGATGAATGAAGGTAATTATCAAAAAATAATATAGATTAAGAATAAGATTGAAGTTAATGTTTAATTTACCATCTCCTGAACTCTACAGAATTACCTTTTTATATTTACTTTACCTCAATAAACTTACACAGTGCTATGCAACAATATACATGCTCCAAGAGGCCAGTCTTTTGAAAGGTCTAACAAAAAAGACCACATCTAACAATTGCATATTCTAATGTGTTTGCCGAGGTGTGTTCCATAATGCATATTCAAACAGTGAAGGTTATTAGGAAAATACTCTTGCAATAGTCTCCAACAAGATCTTGCTGGCGCTCCCCAATCCTTTGAAAGCAGAAAATGGTGCATCTGCTCAGTGGTCTAGACACCCCCTACAATAGAAATCAAAGTAGCGGCAGCCTGCTCATTTCATAGCCCCCAGGGAGGCTTCTATACCCAGACCCCATACACAGTTCTTCCTACACCATTCAGATAGCCCAGCTGCCTCCTCCATGAGTGATTTTATTTTCAATATATGATTAATCTTTAGTCATCTATTAAAAATACACTGGGGAAACTCTGGCTAGATGATGGTCCCCGCTTGTTATTTATCCAGGCGTATGTGTGTGTTGGCTGTTTACGGACAGTAACTACTTTGAATGTTTTTAACATATTACAAGTTATGTTTTAATTTTGCTCTACAGTTGATTTTACTTTTGTAAACAGTTTTGTAATAGTTAAACACTTTTTTAAATATAAATGTTGCATAAATATGTTATTTCATGTTTTTAGCTACTTGAAGGCAAAAGCACCAATGCACTTATTTATATATCTGTACATATATATATACACACACATACATAAATATACATAAATACATATGTACACACATATAAACATTAATATGTATATACATATTTAGACATATGTTAAAGCCCTTAGCAGCCTTTTTTTTTTTCAACACCTGAACATTTTGAAGTCGCACTAACTTGACATGTATAGAATTCAATTGCACTCAAATGAACGCGTTTACGCACACTACTTCGACAAGCGAAAAGAGACGTTTTATATCCATTAACTGTTTTCTTAAAATTGCAATTTCTATCTCTATCTGAACCAAAAACGTTGTATAGTGATATTCAGGTCCCTTTAATGTCTGCGATCAAACTGCAATAAAACCCACAGCACTAACATAAAAGCAAAACTGCAAGAAAACTATTTTCAAATAATATTACAATACACTTTGAAAAAGTGTCATTTGTAAGAAATCTGAATAAAAACAGAAGTGATGAATGCAAGCTTTCCCTTTCCTCCCAATTTGATGAATACTCTCTTTCTAATGTACAAATAATCTTTATGACCCCTGTAAGCAGATCTGATGATATGCAGCTGAGCAATGTACTAGAAATGAAATATCTGCCGCTTTGATGTTTTGCGCAGGGTTTTTGATGAAGTCAGTATCACCAGCTATTAAGTTAATATCTAGTCTTAATAATGTCCTTTACTTTCTATCTTCACACTGCTGGTGCTCAAATTAATTGCTTAAAATGAATGTCTCTGCATGTATACCTAATCGTCTTAAGAGGATAAAAGTTTTCTATGAAGAGTGAAGAAGTAAGCTAACTTAATTAGCTGGTCGTTTTGCAAAAAAAGCAACTATTGGTTAAAAAAATGTCACTAAGAAATACATATTTTTTTAAAACTATTATACATTTTGTATTTTGAAAAACATTTTGCAATTGCAAAAAATAAATAAATATATATATATATATATATATATATATATATATATATATATATATATATATAGTGACCAAAATACACCTCTCCTTGGGATTTTTGTCTTGGGAACAGCCTTGACACAGTCTTCTAAGCTGAAAGTACTCCACACAGACGCCACACACATTTAGATGTAAAAGCATTGGCCTGCTTATTCACAGGCAATATGCAGGTATACAGTTTAACAGAAACAAAAACAAAGTCATCCTTAAATAATGGAGCTTGCTAAAAAGAATAAAGCATTCCTGGCTAAAGTTCTGTGGCTACTCCACACAACTGCAAAATTACAAACAAAATTCAAAACTTTCAGGCCTAGAACCTATACACAGCAGCAAAAACTTCAGCCTATATTCACATACAGGTTCTAATTAGCAGCCCTAACACACACTATTTATTTAACTATTTATTTAACAAAAGCTGATTGACATCAATTAACTGCAGATGAGAACAACTTAGCTTGTAGGGAAAATCTGAACTAAATTCCTCACCTCCAATTTTATGCTACATCCAAACTGTGAAGTGGATTACATGCCCATGATACTCAATTCATAGTAAATTTCCAATTCCACCAAGAAAATTGTAGAATATAATTTGTTTATATTATGTATTTGTGTATGCAAATATTTTATTTATATGTATGTGTGTGTTTGTATATATATATATATATATATATATATAACTATTTTCCCTCCTTCAAGTCATTCTCCATTGTCTTTTCCTTAGTTTGTTTGTTTATTTTTATATTTGTGTTCTAAAATGCAAATAATGTTATATATATTTTGTGATGAGAGCAGGATGTGATGTCACTAATTTGGGGGCGGGGCTTAGGTCTGGTAGTCTGTGTCGCAGTTAGTTAGTACAATCAACCTGAATAAATGTATGTTTCTATGCTCTGTAATAAAATAGAGTTGTACCATCATTGCTGTGTCCTGCATATGTCCTGCATCTCATGACATGGTGTCAGAAGTTCTGGCCTGCGCTTCTGTTCCTGATCGATGACAATGTCAAAGTTTACCCCACCTGAGCCTTTTAACTTCTCTCAGCCTGCAGCTTGGCCAACATGGCGTCAGCGGTTTCAGCGCTTCAGGATTGCTTCCAAACTGAACAAGGAGAGTGGTGATGTACAAGTTAATTCTCTTTTATACTCTATGGGGAAAGATGTGGAGCCAGTGTTCAATGCTTTTATTTTCCAAGAAGGGGAATAATTTAACTTTGATATAGTTATGGATAAACTCAGTGCCCACTTTGTGCCCAAAAGAAATGTGATTCATGAGAGAGCTTGTTTTCACAAACGTAATCAGCGTGTGGGAGAATCTGTGTGCGCAGCCTGTATGAACTAGCTGAATTCTGTGAGTTTGGTGTTGCTAAAGAAGAGCAAATCAGAGACAGAATAGTTATTGGAATTGCAGATGCTGAAGTCTCACTGAAGCTGCAGTTAGAGCCTGATTTAACATTAGATGGGGCTATTAGGATGGCCCGCCAGAGTGAACTGGTGAAAAAGCAAAGTGCTGATCTGAGGTCTGAGAGTATGGTGGATGAAGTGTAGCAGACCAGGAAAATTGCTAGTGAAAGGCACAGTGTGAGCGGTAGATCTAAAATAATGGAAAGGCCTAGAAGTGGATGGGCGCAGCATGCCCGATGCACACGGTGCTATCGTGTCCATGATCAGAGTGTTATATGCCCGGCCAGAGATAAAAGATGCAGAAAATGTAACAGAATGGGTCATTTTGAAGTAGTGTGTAAAACTGAATACATTACGGAGATGCAGGTGGACAGTGACCAGGAGGGTCAGGAAGTGTCTTTTGTGGGGTCCGTTATGGAACGGCCAAGCTCAGAGGAAGATTGGAAGGTTACTTTTACTGTAATGGGAGCCAAAGTTGATTTTAAGATTGACACAGGTGCAGATATCACTGTAATGTCTTTTGCTGCATTTATGAAACTGCCTCGACAGCCCCAGCTGGCAAAGGTTACTACAAATGTCCATAATCCTGGTGGCCGCATTGATTGTGTGGGGAAATTTCTTGCCAGCTGTGGG
Source organism: Bombina bombina (assembly GCF_027579735.1). NCBI lineage: Eukaryota > Metazoa > Chordata > Amphibia > Anura > Bombinatoridae > Bombina > Bombina bombina. The sequence goes on from NC_069500.1 coordinate 50,798,446, forward strand.
TACAAGCAAAGGAAGTTCACTATGTGGGTGCATGTGATTCGAGGTCAGTGTGTTAGCAATTTATTGAGCAGAAAAGCAGCCTGTGACTTGGGCCTCGTGGCCAGAGTGAATGAGATCTCTGAAGATATGTTTGGCGAGTTAAGCCTACTGAATTGGAAACCAGTCCGTATAGCACTTAAAAGTGACGTAGTCCCATACAGTATTTCTACTCCCCGTAGAATTCCGTTCCCGCTCATGCCTCAAATGGAGAAGGAGCTTATGCGCATGAAGTCCATGGGGGTTATTGAAGAGGTTGTTGAAGCGACTGATTGGTGTGCCCCCATTGTTCCTGTTGCAAAGAAAAACGTAAAAGTGCGCATCTGTGTGGACCTGAAGTGAAGAGAGAGAGATTTGTGCTGCCGATATTAGAAGATATAGCTCCAAAGTTGGCTGGGGCGAAGTTCTTTTCCACATTAGACGCTTCTAGCGGCTTTTGGCAGATCCCGCTGGATACAAAGTGCCGCAAACTGACTACCTTTATCACACCAGTAGGTCGGTTCTGCTTCTGCAGACTCCCCTTTGGGATATCCTCTGCTCCTGAAATCTTTCAAAGGGAAATGAGTTCTCTCCTGAGTGACCACGTGGGCACGGCAGTCGTCATGGACGACATTCTAGTGTATGGGTCTACAGTGGAGGAGCATGATCAGCGTCTAAGTTGTGTGCTGCAGGCTATCAAAGAGTCTGGGCTGAAGCTGAATAAAGAAAAATGCCATTTTAGGAAAACTGAATTATGTTACTTTGGGCATATCATCAATGGGGATGGCATCAAGTCAGACCCTGAGAAAATTTGTGCTATTGAACAGATGAAAAGTCCTTCTGATGAACATGAGCTGAGACAGATTTTGGGCCTTGTAAATTATGTGGGCAAGTTTCTTCCAGATTTATCAACAGTTCTACACCCTATCACAGAGTTGCTAAAGAAAGACGTTGCCTGGGTCTGGGGACCTTCACAAGAAAAAGCTTTTATGCAGGCCAAGTCCCTGCTGCGGTCTGCCCCAGTGCTGGGGTTCTACGACCCTTCCAAAAAGACTGTGGTTAGTGCTGATGCAAGCAGTTATGGGTTGCGGGCTGCTCTCCTGCAGTTAAATGAAAATAAACTACAGCCCATCGCCTACTATTCCCGCACACTGACGGCTGCGGAGTCAAAATACGCTCAAATTGAGAAAGAGTGCCTGGCTGCAGTTTGGGCCTGTCAGCGCTTTCAGTGTTATCTAGTGGGTTTGGAGAAATTTAGTCTGGAGAAGGACCACAAACCACTAGTCCCTCTAATCAACTATTATGATATCGACAAAACACCCTTAAGATGCCAGAGACTTTTAATGAGACTGCTCAGGTTTAATGTTCAGGCAGTGCATGTGCCAGGGAAACAACTGGTTGTGGCGGATACACTATCCAGGCTCCTGCTGGCTGCTGCTGAAGAATCCTCCACTGAATCTGATGTGAAAGTGTATGTTGATTCAGTTCTGGCCTCTAAGTCCATTTCTTCAAGGAAACTGGAGGAGATAAAGAAAGAGACATATTTGGACACAGATCTGCAAGAGGTTATAAAGTACATAAAAGAAGGCTGGCCCGAGAGCCGGGCAGCCTGGATTTCTTTAAGTTCTTTCCAGCCAGAGAGGTCACAGCTCACGGAGCTGGAGGGGTTGGTGCTGTTCCAAGACCGCATCGTAATTCCTGTCAGCATGAGGAAGGAGATGTTAAACAGGATTCACGATGGCCACTTAGGCATTACAAAGTGCAGAGAAAGGGCAGCTACAGCTGTGTGGTGGCCTGGAATCAGCTCCGACATTGCAAATCACATGTCTAAATGTGCCTTTTGCCGGGAACGCCGGCCTACTCAGAGAAGGGAGCCCTTGATTTCTACTCCGCTGCCTGCGGGGTCGTGGCAGAAAATAGCTGCTGATTTGTGTGAACTGAACGGGAAAAAGTTCCTTGTTGTGATCGACTACTATTCAAGGTATTTGGAAATTGCACCTCTGAATGATATCACAAGTCAAGCCGTTATCATTCGTCTGAAGAGCTTGTTCGCCCAGTGGGGCATTCCAATGGAGCTGGTGAGTGATAATGGTATGCAGTTTGCTTCTACAGAGTTCAGTGCTTTCAGCAGGGAATATGACTTTGTACATTCCACGTCAAGTCCACATTATCCACAGGCCAACGGAATGGCTGAAAGGGCAGTTCAAACAACAAAATTCATTCTAAAGCAATCTGAGCCGTACCTAACCCTCTTGTCATACAGGGCGACGCCCATTCAAGCCACCGGGTTTAGCCCGGCACAGCTGATGCTAGGACGCCAGATTCGCACCACTTTACCCTCAGTGGGTGTCTTCAAGCCGCCTGGCCCTGTTCCTTGGGGCAAAGTCTTTAGGAGGTATGAAGAGGCCAAAAAGGGTTATCGTTTCTTCTACAACAGGAGACATTCTGTCAGGCCCTTACAGGAACTGAATGTGGGGCAAAGTGTCAAAATTAAACTGGATGATGAGAAGAAATGGAAGACGCCTGCTACGGTAATTGGATGCTCTCCAGAACCAAGGTCTTATACAGTCCTTACTGATGGAGGGACGGTTATACGCCGTAACCAAAGACATCTTCAGCCTGTACCTGAGAGTCTGGAACTGGATGCCTCAGTACCACCGCCGGTGGGATCCCCTGTTCTAAGAGAGGTGCCTTCCCCTCAGCAAGATCACAGCGGGGATATATCTTTGCCTCCAGCGGACCCTTATTCACCATCTTCTGTATCAGAGGACAGTTCATGCAAAGTTACATCAAGCGGAAGAGTGGTGAAACTTTCGGCCCGATATAGGGACTGACTTTAGCTAGAACAGTGACCGGAAGTATGGGCAGAATAATCCCATGGTCACTGTGGACTAGGGTAGTCTACCCTGATGTCCAAGTCAGGATGTAATTTATGTGTTTATATTTTCTGAACCTATTTGTTTATATATTGTTCAAAAAAAATGTTGTTGTATACTCTGTTCGTATACCTTGTTATTTGTTATATTCAAATGTATGCTTCGCCTTTGAGAGCAGGATGTGATGTCACTAGTTTGGGGGCAGGGCTTAGGTCCGGTAGTCTGTGTCGCAGTTAGTTAGTACAATCAACCTGAATAGATGTATGTTTCTATGCTCTGTAATAAAATAGAGTTGTACCATCATTGCTGTGTCCTGCATATGTCCTGCATCTCATGAAGCAATTCTAATTACAGTACTGTACAAATACAGGCAAAGTGAGGGTTGAAAACAAGAGATTTTCATTAGTTTTCGGAGGAATAAACATTCATCACGAAAACCTAATTTTCATTTTGTTTAATTTAATTGAAATCCAAATAATTGGTCCAATGTAAACATTTTTTTTTATTTATCTCAAGCGGTTAATATTTACCTTAAAGGGACAGTAAACATAAAAAAGCAGGGCGCGCTGTATAACCACGCGCTATTGAACTAAATGTAGCTTGCCAGAGTTCAATACCACGATCGTGCTCGCTGTGATTAGACAGCATGCCCATAACCGCTTTTGAAAATAAGACCTGATAAGAGGAGCCTGGAGAGGAAACAAGGTAAGTGTAACTTTCATGGCTAAAATCTCTCAAATCTTTTGATTTTTCTTTTTTTTTTCAAATCAAAGTTTTTTATTAAGGTATTTAGCAATACAACATTTATAGCATAAACGTTACCTCCACAATATGAAAACAGGCATTTGTTGAAATTAAAAGAAAAAAAAAATACAAGAGTAACCTCAAGGTTTACGTCACATTAAAAAAATTACAGCTCCTGATGCCTCTCATAAACTAAATAATTGAACTCAAATGAGAGGGACGTATATCATGTGGAGGCCTATGCCCTCTATTCTTAGAGCTAATATGGCATACCATACTTCTGAGATATCACAGTATACAATATTGCTGGATTTGTAATGATACCTTACATTTTTTTTTATGCAAGTTACTGTAGTACCTCTTTATTATGAAGTAATACCTAATATAATGATACTTTAAATTGAACTATATAACATAATAACAAACTATGGCCTAGATTTGGAGTTTGGCGGTAGCCGTGAAAACCAGCGTTAGAGGCTCCTAACGCTGGTTTTAGGCTACCGCCGGTATTTGGAGTCAGTCAAAAAAGGTTCTAACGCTCACTTTTCAGCCGCGACTTTTCCATACCGCAGATCCCCTTACGTAAATTGCGTATCCTATCTTTTCAATGGGATCTTTCTAACTCCGGTATTTAGAGTCGAGGCTGAAGTGAGCGTTAGGAATCTAACGACAAAACTCCAGCCGCAGAAAAAAGTCAGTAGTTAAGAGCTTTCTGGGCTAACACCGGTTCATAAAGCTCTTAATTACTGTGCCCTAAAGTACGCTAACACCCATAAACTACCTATGTACCCCTAAACCGAGGTCCCCCCACATCGCCGACACTCGATTAAATTTTTTTAACCCCTAATCTGCCGACCGCCACCTACGTTATCCTTATGTACCCCTAATCTGCTTCCCCTAACATCGCCGACCCCTATATTATATTTATTAACCCCTAATCTGCCCCCCACAACGTCGCCGCCAGCTACCTACACTTATTAACCCCTAATCTGCCGTCCGCACGCCGCCACCAGCTACATTATAGCTATGTACCCCTAATCTACTGCCCTAACATCGCCGACCCCTATATTATATTTATTAACCCCTAACCTGCCCCCCACAACGTCGCCGCCACCTAGCTACAATAATTAACCCCTAATCTGCTGACCGCAAAGAGCCGCCACCTACGTTATAGCTATGTACCCCTAATCTGCTGCCCCTAACACCGCCGACCCCTATATTATATTTATTAACCCTAATCTGCCCTCCCTAACATCGCCGACACCTAACTTCAATTATTAACCCCTAATCTGCCGACCGAATCTCGCCGCTATTCTAATAAATGTATTAACCCCTAAAGCTAAGTCTAACCCTAACACTAACACCCCCTAAGTTAAATATAATTTAAATCTAACTAAATTAATTAACTCTTAAATATTTAATTAAATTAAATAAATGATTCCTATTTAAAGCTAAATACTTACCTGTAAAATAAATCCTAATATAGCTACAATATAAATTATAATTATATTGTAGCTATTTTAGGATTAATATTTATTTTACAGGTAACATTGTATTTATTTTAACCAGGTACAATAGCTATTAAATAGTTAAGAACTATTTAATAGCTAAAATAGTTAAAATAATTACAAAATTACCTGTAAAATAAATCCTAACCTAAGTTACAATTAAACCTAACACTACACTATCAATAAATTAATTAAATACAATACCTACAATTAAACCTAACATTACACTATCAATAAATTAATTAAATAAAATACCTACAAATAAATACAATGAAATAAACTAACTAAAGTACAAAAACTAAAAAAAAACACAGTTACAAAAAATAAAAAAATATTTACAAACATAAGAAAAATATTACAACAATGTTAAACTAATTACACCTACTCTAAGCCCCCTAATAAAATAACAAAGCCCCCCAAAATAAAAAATGCCCTACCCTATTCTAAATTACAAAAGTTCAAAGCTCTTTTACCTTACCAGCCCTGAACAGGGCCCTTTGTGGGGCATGCCCCAAAGAATTCAGCTCTTTTGCCTGTAAAAATAAACATACACTACCCCCCCCCCAACATTACAACCCACCACCCACATACCCCTAATCTAACCCAAACCCCCCTTAAATAAACCTAACACTAAGCCCCTGAAGATCTTCCTACCTTATCTTCACCTCACCGGGTATCACCGATCGGTCCTGGCTCCAAAATCTTCATCTAAGCCCAAGCGGGGGCTAGACATCCATCATCCGACGGCTGAAGAAGTCCAGAAGAGGCTCCAAAGTCTTCATCCTATCCGGGAAGAAGAGTAGATCCGGACCGGCAACCATCATCTTCCAAGCGGCATCTTCTATCTTCATCCGATGAGGACCGGCTCCATCTTGAAGACCTCCACCGCGGACCCATCTTCATCCTCCGACGTCCAACTGAAGAATGACGGTTCCTTTAAGGGACGTCATCCAAGATGGCATCCCTCGAATTCCGATTGGCTGATAGGATTCTATCAGCCAATCAGAATTAAGGTAGGAAAATTCTGATTGGCTGATGGAATCAACCAATCAGAATCAAGTTCAATCCGATTGGCTGATCCAATCAGCCAATCAGATTGAGCTCGCATTCTATTGGCTGATCGGAACAGCCAATAGAATGCGAGCTCAATCTGATTTGCTGATTGGATCAGCCAATCGGATTGAACTTGATTCTGATTGGCTGATTCCATCAGCCAATCAGAATTTTCCTACCTTAATTCCGATTGGCTGATAGAATCCTATCAGCCAATCGGAATTCGAGGGACGCCATCTTGGATGACGTCCCTTAAAGGAACCGTCATTCTTCAGTTGGACGTCGGAGGATGAAGATGGGTCCACGGTGGAGGTCTTCAAGATGGAGCCGGTCCTCATCGGATGAAGATAGAAGATGCCGCTTGGAAGATGATGGTCGCCGGTCCGGATCTACTCTTCTTCCCGGATAGGATGAAGACTTTGGAGCCTCTTCTGGACTTCTTCAGCTGTCGGATGATGGATTTCTAGCCCCCGCTTGGGCTTAGATGAAGATTTTGGAGCCAGGACCGATCGGTGATACCCGGTGAGGTGAAGATAAGGTAGGAAGATCTTCAGGGGCTTAGTGTTAGGTTTATTTAAGGGGGGTTTGGGTTAGATTAGGGGTATGTGGGTGGTGGGTTGTAATGTTGGGGGGGGTAGTGTATGTTTTTTTTTACAGGCAAAAGAGCTGAATTCTTTGGGGCATCCCCGCAAAGGGCCCTGTTCAGGGCTGGTAAGGTAAAAGAGCTTTGAACTTTTGTAATTTAGAATAGGGTAGGGCATTTTTTATTTTGGGGGGCTTTGTTATTTTATTAGGGGGCTTAGAGTAGGTGTAATTAGTTTAACATTGTTGTAATATTTTTATTATGTTTGTAAATATTTTTTTATTTTTTGTAACTTAGTTCTTTTTTATTTTTTGTACTTTAGTTAGTTTATTTCATTGTATTTATTTGTAGGTATTGTATTTAATTAATTTATTGATAGTGTTAGGTTTAATTGTAGGTAATTGTAGATATTGTATTTAACTAATTTATTGATAGTGTAGTGTTAGGTTTAATTGTAACTTAGGTTAGGATTTATTTTACAGGTAATTTTGTAATTATTTTAACTATTTTAGCTATTAAATAGTTCTTAACTATTTAATAGCTATTGTACCTGGTTAAAATAAATACAAAGTTACCTGTAAAATAAATATTAATCCTAAAATAGCTATAATATAATTATAATTTATATTGTAGCTATATTATGATTTATTTTACAGGTAAGTATTTAGCTTTAAATAGGAATAATTTATTTAATAAGAGTTAATTTTAGTTAGATTTAAATTATATTTAACTTAGGGGGTGTTAGTGTTAGGCTTAGACTTAGCTTTAGGGGTTAATACATTTATTAGAATAGCGGTGAGCTCCAGTAAGCAGATTAGGGGTTAATGTTTGAAGTTAGGTGTCGGCGATGTTAGGGAGGGCAGATTAGGGGTTAATACTATTTATTATAGGGTTAGTGAGGCGGATTAGGGGTTAATAACTTTATTATAATAGCGGTGCGGTCCGCTCGGCAGATTAGGGGTTAATAAGTGTAGGCAGGTGGAGGCGACGTTGTGGGGGGCAGATTCGGGGTTAATAAATATAATATATGTTAGGGGCAGCAGATTAGGAGTACATAGGGATAATGTAAGTAGCGGCGGTTTACGGAGCGGCAGATTAGGGGTTAATAATAATATGCAGGGGTCAGCGATAGCGGGGGCGGCAGATTAGGGTTTAATAAGTGTAAGGTTAGGGGTGTTTAGACTTGGGGTACATGTTAGAGTGTTAGGTGCAGACGTAGGAAGTGTTTCCCCATAGCAAACAATGGGGCTGCGTTAGGAGCTGAACGCGGCTTTTTTGCAGGTGTTAGGTTTTTTTTCAGCTCAAACAGCCCCATTGTTTCCTATGGGGGAATTGTGCACGAGCATGTTTTTGAGGCTGGCCGCGTCCGTAAGCAACTCTGGTATCGAGAGTTGAAGTTGCGTTAAATATGCTCTATGCTCCTTTTTTGGAGCCTAACGCAGCCATTCTGTGGACTCTCAATACCAGAGTTATTTTAAAGGTGCGGCCAGAAAAAAGCCAGCGTTAGCTACGTGGGTCGTTATTGACAAAACTCTAAATCTAGCCGTATCTTAATTGAGAGGTACCAGTGTTTACTAGGCTGTAATACGTTTTCTCACGTGACATAGAAAGTATCTCTTGAACCTATTAAAACATATAATGTAGGAGAGGAAAATTAGCATTAGGTAGTGGATTAGTACCGCTGAAGAATTCACCGAATAGGGTGAATTTTAAATTTAAGACAGCGGATAAATACCACTCAGAACTAACATAAACCATGTATCTGAGATCCCCACAAACAGTGCTTTCAGTACTTCTAGTGGTTATGAGTTGCTAGGGAAGGTTTTCTAGAAAGTATAATAAGTAAGGTTACTATTTTAAAAGACATAGCTAAAATGAAGTTGGAGTGTTATGACACTAGGGTAGAGCCGTCTAACCTTGTGAAGCTAAATCAGAGAATAACATGCAGAGTATATATTGCGATAAGGATATTAAACATACACCCCCCATCAGTGCAAGCAGTGAACATCTTCCACTATGACATCGAACAGTAAAATATATTTGAGCCCTATGAAATGCGTTTTGATACCAGGACATGACGCATGGTGACCAGAATCTACCCACTTCACCTACTCCATGTTTCTGATGTAATCCCTTTTCTATGAGAGTATATAGTTATTGTATGAAGACCCATAACTAACTTGTGCAGATATACAGTATATTTGCTAGGCATTCTTACACCTTTACTTTGACACACTGACATAGTAATAATCAATTAGGAAATTAGAGCTAAAACAGTCTAGGAGACATGGAGGGGAAGCAGAGGGTCCCATAATAACAACTTTCTAGTAGTTTATAGGGCTATTATACAATACACCCCCTCTGACTGTAAGAGACAGATAAGTGTATTATATTGTACACTGTGGATAAGGGCACAACTCAGACTATTAAAAGTCATCATACAGTAATTATGGCTACTATATGCCCTTATCCAGATTCCAAAGTTCCTTCAGTCCTCTATCCTATCCCTCTTGCCGGTATAGGAGAGTTCAGGTATATCTGATCTGGGGGATCATGTGGGGTCACCATAATGCCTGCCGTATATAATTTTTTCCCAGGATGGTTAGTGGCTTTCAGGGCGAAGTCTTTATTTTTGAGCAGGAAAATTTTAGAATGTCCCAGTAAGGCCTGTGTGGTTCTCGATAGCAGGCTCACCAGGTACTTCCGCTCACATATTATTTCAGACCCCCCCTTTGACCGGCCGCATCTCCGGGGTGTCCAGAACCAGCCTCTCTTCTGCTAGCAGCATCCCAATGCCAGAATGCGTGTAAGATGCCCTGTCACCCGAGGCAACATTTAGTGAGGCCCATCCGTCTGTGTCCAGTGGCACGATCATCCAGGTAGTCCCCTTTAGGCCATCAGTGTAATCTACCTGCTGGCCCCCATCTAATAAGACCGGGAGACTTATTGAAACTCGGTTTGGACTGGAAAAGGTGAGTCTGTCCCTCGATTCAGCTCTCAAGCATATCCTAAGGGATGCGTGATGAATCTCCATCTTGTGAGATAACCGCTGCAAGAGGGCTAAGACTTCTGTCCCCATTGTGAGTCCATGTGGGACACAGGTTCGCCAGTTCTTCCCAGCTAATACCTCTCTGATCCATTAAGTGAGGATCCCAATAAGATAGAGCAGGTTCTTACCGCTTCACCCGGCTAACTTTTAAACCGGGAGGGGAGAGATGAAAATTAATCTTAGGCCACAGCCTAAGATTGCTTTAGTTCCTCTAGTTGTAGGTGCATGGAAATATTAATATCATCTTAGTACAGAACTTTTCTTTAGCTAATATTCTTTCTTTAGCTAATATTCAGCCATGTGAGGAGAGATGAGGTAGTATGAACAAGATAATCCACAGATTATTTATAATATAACTAGAGCAACCAATGTTCATGTCCATTCATGACTGCAGCTTAGACACGCCCCCATCTTTTGATTTTTCAAGCTGTTACAAGATATTGTTACATAATTCTGCACCATGTGCAGAATTATGTGACATAATTTTTAATTATACTGTCCCTTTAATGTGCTCATAATGCTCTGGAGAGCATATTAAGGTAAATATTGTAGCTACAGGTGAACTTTTCATCCAACAAAAAACAAATATTATATGGGCAAAGCAAATTTCCCTGAATATATGGAACGAAAATTTAATCCAGATGTATTACTGGACAAGACATGCCACTGTCACTTTGCTAGCCAAACTTACATTATTTTGCTTTCTTATCTTATCACCCATCTTGAATCAAATTAGGGATAGATATGCTGAAGCGTTAGGCATGTGAAGTCTGCAGTGAGCTCTTCTAGTTCTCAAAATTGGAAAACCCAAAATTTTAAAGACAGAAAAAGTGAGCACAGCAAAGCCTTATTGACTTTTCATAATAAACATTTTCTGTAACTATTTAAAAGTGTTTTAAAGGGATATGAAACCCAATATTTTTTTTTCATGATTCAGATAGAGCATGCAAATTTAAGAAACTTTCTAATTTACATCTATTATCAATTTTTCTTTGTTCTCTTGGTGTCTTTTGTTTTAAACGTATGCTTAGGAGCCGGCCCATATCCGGAGCACTATATGGCAGCCGTTTTGGAAGAATGTTATCCATTTGCAAGAGCACTAAATGGCAGCACAATTTCTTGTCATGTAGTGCTCCAGATGGCTACCTAGGTATAAAAAAAAAATGAGGATAGAAACAAGAGAGGTATTGTATGGCACACTTGAATAAAAATAATTAAATACAAAGTGTACTCGTTGGACCGGTACTAATTAAAATATGACTTTTATTAATTTGAATGAATTAAAACATCAATATGAATAAAAAAATGAAGGTATCTAAGACAAACATGTAGATGTAAGAATTATCCAATATGCACAAAGAATCCGGGATTCAAACTTATATCAATATGGAGTGAGCTATTAAAACCCAGTAACATTGACCACCTAAATTCTCAGTCCATTCAGGTTTTATTATATCCTTAGGAGGTATTTACAATCTTCTATGTCACAATTATCAAAAAAGAGGGGTCAAGAAACAAATGGAATAATTATGTACATCATATATGTCAGTCTGAGACTAACCTGGATGGTAACAAACCATCTACTCATCTAAATAGTTAAAGAAAAAAGATTAAAAAAATATAAAACAGTGTGATCAAGAGGAGAACACACTGATATTATATAGATAGGTACATACTTCTCTCACACCAGAGGAGGCACAAAGCCCTTAATTATACCATAAGAACAGAACTATTAAAGCTTCCAAAAAAAGACGCTAGAGTAAATGTCATTAATATTATGAGTGTTATTTAAATCCTAAAAGTATATACGTTTTTAAGGGGCTATAGCATATAGGAGAAACAGCCAAACATTATGGGCGTAATTGAGTATAGAGTGTATAACCCTGAAAAAGGTAGCTGCACACTATTACTGTTGCTCTGATAACAATTTGTTTTGCCACAGCTGCCATAGCCAAAAAAAATACCTAACCCCCGGTTATTGTAGGAAGGATAAGACTGAGTATCGCAACAGGATATTGCCCTATAAAATTACTCTTATTATGTCATAGCATCAATTTTAATTTTAAGCTAAATGCCAATTAAGGCCAACAAATAACAATTCAAGGAAATAATAGTATGGGTGAGGACAAGCAGTGCGAACGCCTACCTAGGTATCTCTTCAACCCTGAATATCATGGGAATTAAGCAAATTTGATAAGAGAAGTAAATTGGAAACTTTTTTTCAAAATGGTGTGTTCTGTCTGAATCACAAACGAAAATATTTGTGTTTCAGACTTTGCAAATGACCTTTCTGCAATAAAAAAAATGCTCTAACAAATGACAGCATATAACTATTGCATTATCATGCCCTGTTAGTGGTAAAGAAAATCATATATATATTTGCAAATAATTGGCTATTTCTATATATTTTTTTCCTGCTGTGAAAATAGCAGCTAAAAGGCAAGGGGCATACAATGTTGTCCTTGTGCTTTCAGAACATTTATCGCAGTGCAGTGGACATCACAAAATTAAGTTCTGTCAGCTTGTCAGTTTTTTTTTTTTCCAAACACAAAATGCAGAGTTTAGTAAATAAAGATAAATGAGTATGCTTCCTCTATGCGGATCCTGGAGCTAAAACGCACAGGCCTCTTATGGTTTGGACCTGCTTCATTGACTGTTCAGACAGCCCAGTAATACGACAGATGTATCCAGCCGTTCCCTCTTCCCTGCTGTCCATAAGATTATGATCATTTTGTCTGAGATGCCATTATAATTTTCAAGGTCAGATAAGTCAGAGAAAAATTGGAGGTAGACCATTCATTTGTATTTTTTTTTTCCTGCGGTGTCACATTTAAGTGAAATAATTTTAAAAGGCGCAATTATTTCTGCATAGTTTGTTACAGCACAAAAGTCAGTTTGAAATGTTCTCTTATAATAAATAATTGCCAATTCCATGCAAAATGTGTGCCTAAAGTAGCATTTCAAAATCGCTAATAGTAATGCTAAAATAAAGTTTTGTAATGGTAAGTATAAATGATGCATAAGGACCTAAATTAATGTATACCCCAGCTAACCGGATATATTCCTAGCTTAAATAAATATGCAGTTGCCACTTAGGTTAGGTTTTGAATAACTTTATCACTTAACTTTTAACTTACATTTTTAAAAAAACATTTGTATTACTTAAAATGTAACTATCTTTTTACGTAAAGCAACAGGGAGAACAAAATGAAAAGGACAGGGAAGTCAGAAAAATAATATTGAGTTTACTTTTCTTATCAAATTTGCTTTATTCTCTTGGTATCCTTTGTTTAAAAGTTAGCTTGGGATCAGCAAAGCATTACTAGGATCTTGTTGAGCTCTGGTTGGTATATAACAAAAGGGACTTATCACTAGCCAGCTCCCAGGTGTGCACGGCTGCTCTTGCGGCTACGTAGGTATGCTTTTCAAAGAAGGATACTGAGAAAATTAAACAAATCTGATCATAGAAGTGCAATAGAAAGTGCATGCTGTATCTGAGTCATGCATTTCTGGTTTTAACTTTACTGTCCTTTTCATAAAGTGTACAATATTAAAATATGTTCCACTTAAAGGGATAGTAAACACCAAACATGTTATTGTTTAAATAGACAATCCCTATATTTACCATTCCCAAGTTTTGCATAACCAACACTGTTATAGAAATGTACTTTTTTACCTCTGTAATTACCTTGTATCTAAGCTTCTGCAGACTGTCCCCTTATTTCAATTCTAGTGCTGTATCTTAAAGGGACACTAAAGTCAAAATTAAACTTTCATTATTCAGATATAGAATGCAATTTTTAACAACTTTCCAATTTACATCAATTAAAAAAAAGTGCACAGTCTTTTTATATTCAAACTTTTTGAGTCACCAGCTCCTACTGAGCATGTGCAAGAATTCACAGAATAAGCGTATATGCATTTGTGATTGGCTGATGGCTGTCACATGGTACAGGGGGAGTGGAAATAGACATAACTTTTAAAATTGTCAGAAAAAAAATCTACTATTCATTTGAAGTTCAGTGCTATTGCATTGTCTTGTTATCTTGTATTTGTTGATTATGCAAATCTACTGTGTTGACTGGTCCTTTAAATATCTTCAGGTGCATAAGCACAATGTTATTTATATGAAACACATTAACTAATTCCCTCGAGCTGTGAAAAACTGTCAAATGCATTCAGATAAGAGGCGACCTAGAAATTAGCATATGAGCCTACCTAGGTTTAGCTTTCAACAAAGAATACCAAAAGAACAAAGCAAGTTTGCTGATAAAAGTAAATTAGAAAGTTGTTTAAAATGACATGCCCTGGTTGTGCAGGCTTCTAGCCCCTGCAGCTAATTCACTGGCGGTGGTTCACACCTGAAACCCTAACGGTCGAGGGAAAGTCTGCAGCAGGCTTGGATTTAGCCTTGAGAGGCCTCCTACAGCATTAATTTAATCCACGCTAGGAAAGAACTTTTTTCTCATACGGAGCTACACAGGGTCTTTTGTGTGTTCAAGCTCTTTTAAATATTTAAGAACATCTATGGCATCGCCCCCCCCCCCCCCGCATCCATCCTGTGCGAGGGGGTTAGACAGCTAGACCTGCTAACAACTATTTACTGGAAAATATCGTAAGCTGACCTACACTCACCCCATTACGTTTTATGCCCTACTTCTAGGGCTGGCCCTGCAGATGATTTTTTTCCTCCCTCACTCACCCAGAGTCGATTGAAAGGCTTGGCTCTTTGTTCTGTTCCCCCCAACCACCGGTGCTGTGTGTGGGGGATATAACAGAGGCATTGGCTCGTCAGGCCATCAATTTTTCCTCCCCACCGGTGCTGCGAGGAGGAGCCAACAGACGCTGACATCATATGTGGAGAGTCAAGGAGCAACAGACCTGTCTGGGCATACCCGCATCGGATGGTATTCCTCCAGTGCAGTGCATATAACCGTCAAGTCAGCTCTGGTAAACTGCACAGGGCCAACGACGCCTGCAGAGTATATTCATAATCGTTGCAAAGGGCATCACTCTCGTCAGAATTCAGTGAAGGGCTGGTCTTAACGAAACACAACGCTGGAGGGGTGAGTGTAAGGCAGCTCCTGAGCTGGACTTGCCTAATTACATAATACATAAAAAGGTTGTTTACATTAGAACTTAATTGGGGTATGGCCTTTATAATATGGCAGAGGAATTTCTTGGAGAGCTCGCCAAGCTAGAAAAGGCTAAATATCTCCAGTTTACCAAGAGCCATATTTTCTTCTGACCTCTTGAATCTGCTTCACTGGGCCTTTATTTTTTCTCCTTCCTGCAAGTTATCGGTTCTGACTGCTATGAACTTTTCTATATCTTATACACAGGAATTAACATATGTCTTATAGGAGGAGCATGAATACTTAAAAAATAGGACTATAGGTCTTATTTTTCAAAGCTTATGACTATACTAAGCCTCCCTATTGTTGGTAACTTAACGCTATCTTATCAAAATCCAGATCATTACAGGGAGAGACTCTCATTCATGCTAATTGGAAGCAAGTGCTTGTATTGACCTAAAGAGAGCATATGATTCTTCAGGGTCTTATCATAAGCTGTATATATTTCCATATGTATATTGTTTCATTCTGGTGTTTAATTGAAATCTTAAATTCAACTCTGTCTGTTTATAGAAATTCTCCCTTGTATTGCTTGTATATCTGTAGTGAGGAGACATTAGTGAGATCTTGATTGGAAAAAAGAAAAAAAAAGGTAAAAAAAGGGAGGAAGGAAGGGAGAAAAGAAAAAAAATGAGATCATTTATATTTTTTTTAGGACTTAGGATTTTGGTAGCAATATCATATGTGTTAGCTTAATATTAACAAATTTGTACGAACCTGATTGAATAATTGTATGAGAATTCCTTGTGTCTGGAATCTAGCTTGATTTTGACTCCATAGCTTTGCAAAGCCTCTTTATTCCCAGGGGAGAGTCATCACTGGGCCTTTGGTAAATATAATAACTTGGGTACTGCTCTATAGGTTATTTAAGAATTCAGGTTTTAATTGCAGCTATAAATGTGATGGTCCAGATCTAATAAATCTATGTTGCATGTGAGTTTTCTCTCTTTGAAGATAAGATTAATATTGATCTTTAATCTTACACAGGAAAGATTAGGATTCCGCTGGCTGAGTTTGTGTCCTAGGACTCCACAATCCTATAGTTCTACCTGTATTAGCCGCCACTTTCTGGTCTAAATTCTTCTCACTCTATCACATAATCTTTTTTTACACTATATCAGATAAAATATTCCTTTTTCACTTACTCCTTTTTCTTTCTTATCTTGATTCTCACAGTGTCACTCTTTTCACGGCACTTTTTTTCTTTTCTTTCGTTTTTTGTGGGTTTTTGTCTTAGTTCTTGGAACGGCAGTTTCCTTATGGATAAGTATGTCATTTCACCACTCCTCTCTTCTAAAAATAATCCAGGCATGGCAAGTAAGCACAGGGAACGTAGGACCAAGAACCCCATAGAAGAATCTACACTAATAAATACTCAAAATCCTGTGATTACTCAAGACTCCCAAGCTTTAGTTTCTAGTATACTAGAAGCTATATTTTGACATTCTAAAGAATGAAATCAAGCAAGATATTTTGTTGTTAACAGCAGAGGTAAGACAATTCTCTCAAAGGCTCCAGGAGGCAGAACAACACCAACAATCAGCGCACCCAGTAAAGCTTAGGATATTGTTACATATATTTTTTGTTGCACATTGAGTGTTTAAGGACCTTAAACACTCAATGTGCAACAAAAAAAATATATGTAACAATATCCTAAGCTTTACTGGGTGCGCTGATTGTTGGTGTTGTTCTATTAATTGAGCGTGGATGGAAGCGCTCTTTTCTCCGCACCAGGACAGCTGAGTATTCTGTGAATACGTCACCACTACGTCACGGGGGTGTGTCTGACTACGTGAAGTGCACTGATCGTCGGGGACTTTACTCACAACCAGTGTTTGAATGTTTGAGCGCTTCCCGGTTGTTGCATCCAGGAGGCAGAACAAAGAATCTCAGACTTAGAAGATGTAACAAATTCCTATATTCCCAAGATTGAGGGAAACCAGAATGAGATAACCAAAATTCATGCCAAAGTAGATGATTTAGAAAATAGATCAAGAAGGAATAACCTTAGAATAGTCGGCTACCCAGAGTCCTCCCAGGCGAGAAGACCTCATGGAATTTATGACACACACTTTGCCTCAAATGTTAAATATACCACTATCCCAGTCACCTGTCCTCATTGAAAGAGTCCATAGATTGGGGAGACCTAGGGATAATACTGGAAATTTAGCAAATCCTAGACCAATTATCGCAAGGTTCCTGAATTTTCAGGACAAAATCCTATTTTTACAATGCTATCACAAAAAACAACCTATTCTTTATAAAGGTACTAACATTTTGCTATTCCAAGATTTTTCTATCGAAACCTCCACAAGAAGGAGGGAACTCTCCCCAATATGTGTCAAATGATAAAAGCCGGATGGCAGGCCACAGTCATTTTTCCCGCTAGACTTAAGCTCTCACTTGGGGGTCAAATTTTCCTTTACGATTCTGGAGTTGAGGCAGAAAAAAAGCTGAACACGGGATTAAATGATATTGTATCAGAACACACTTAGGTCACGTTATCAACTATATCTACGTTGGCAATGACAAAGAAAGAGGCACTAGCAATGAATCCCTTCTTTTTCTTTTTTTTACATTCCCATTTTTTTTCTAAACCCCCCCCCCCCATTCATTTATTTATTTATTTTTTCTTGAGTAATAAGATATGAATAAAGATATTAGACTCACTTCCTGGAATATAGGGGGCATTGGTCCCCCATTAAACGAAAAACAATTTTAACTCATCTTCAAAGACTCAATACCTCAATTGTTTTACTGCAAGAAACACACTTAAACACAGAGGAATCGTTGAAATTAAAAACTTCCTGGGTGGCAGAGATATTATTTACCCCTTCGTTAAATAGAAAAAAAGGAGTTGCTATCCTTTTAGGGAAAAAAATAACTTATACCAAACTATTTACATTAGCTGACCCTGACAGTAGATAATTAATATTAAAATTAAAAATCGAGAATTCAATATATACCATCTGTAACCTCTATGCCCCCAATATAATTGATCTGGATTTCTGGGACTCTATCCAGGCCTAAATGTTACAGGTAGCAGAGGGTCACGTGATCTTAGTGGGAGATTTCATCATGCCCCTCGATACCCCTTAGATAGGCTCAGACATGGTGCATCCCAAAAGAAAACTAAAAAAAGATAACTTAGAAACGAAACTATTTAATTCTATTGCAGTCAGAGCTATATGGAGAGTACAGAACCCCGACAATAGGAGTTACACCTGTTATTCAAAAGTATTTAAATCGTTATCAAGAATTGATCTCATGTTAACAAATGATAGTCTTTATCATACTGGTGCTGCTAAAGCATCAATTTCAGAAATCTGCATCTCGGATCATGATCCCATAATGCTAGACATTCCACTCGAGAATACTTGCCCACGAGGGTCAAGTTTTTTTTACCAAAAATATCTTAGTAAAAATTTAAAATTCAGGAATTGGTTAAAGGATAAAACGGAGGAATTTTTCCATTTTGATAGTGGCTCAGTTCTGAGTCTTTCGATTATTTGGGAGAAGACGAAAGCAGTTCTAAAGGGAAACATTATTGCTTATATGGCAAAAGTTAAGCGAGACTCTCACTTAAAGGAGAGACAGGTAATAGCCACAGTAGTTAACGCATATAATAGATATTTATGCTTTCCTTCGGAGGAAACCTGGAAAAGATACATTAGAATAAAGAGAGAACAAGATACCCTTTTAACTTCAAATACAGTATGCACAGATTTAAAATATCAAGCTAGACTTTACAAATACGGCAACAAATCAGGTAAACTATTATCTAAGCTGGTGAAAAATTCCAGGCAATCTTCCACTATTGAATCTTTACAGGTTAATAAGAAGCTACTTACAACACCCGAGGAAATTTCTGAATCCCTCTATCAGTATTATAAAACAATTTACTCCTCATTTGCCCCGGATTTGGCGGCATGTCAGAGATGCTGGGAGGATACTCCTATTACAAGGTGTAACTCTGAATTTAACCTAACACTAAACTCTCCAATATCAGAGATAGAGGTAAGTCAAGCTATTCAAGAGCTAAGACTGGACAAAGCCCCAGGCCCGGATGCATTACCAAATGAATTTTATAAGAATTTGGAGGCATCACTTACTCCTCACCTGACTAAACTCTTTAATTTTTTTTACAGTGAGAATGCCCAAATACCTGCTAACTTTGTAACATTGCATACAATTCTTATACTTAAGCCAGGTAAAGATCCACGCAGTAGAGAATCTTATAGGCCTATCGCTCTCCTAAATACTGACTACAAGCTTTTTACCTGCATTCTGGCTAAGAGATTGCAGAAGGGGCTTTCAGAGATTATCCAGAGAGATCAAGTGGGGTTTCTTCTCAATTGATGCTCATCATCTAAAATTAGACCACTTCTCTTGCTCATTGATTATTTTAAAAAATATGCAAGGAAATTTCCTGAAAGACCATACAGATGCCGCAGTATTAGCGATCAACATTGAGAAAGTGTTCGACCGTGTCAGTCATGACTACCTGTTGGACACATTAAATCGGTTTGGGTTTAGGAATAACTTTCTTAATCTAGTTAAAAATATCTGCATCCAGGCTTCTACTAGTCTATTCATACATGGGTGGGAGACAAACAAAATCAGGCAAGAAAAAGGCACTCGGCAAGGTTGCCCGCTCTTGCCATTATTTGACCTCGCAATCGAACCTTTAGCTATTAAAATCAGACAACAAGGTTGTATCGCTCTTTTGAAAATGGTGATCCTACCCAAAATTCTGTATATATTACAAAATCTTCCTATTCTGTTGAAATCTTATGACATTAAGAAATTTAACACTGCACTTCATTGTTTTATTTGGCAGTCAAAAAAACCTTGAATATCGCTTCAAAAATTGTCTTTTGTCTAAACAATTTGCTGGCCTTGCTCTTCCGGAATTATATCTCTATAATTTAGTCTTTCTTGGATGTATTGCAGCCGATTGGATTGCGAAGTCAGATCACTATACAGATATAGGGCTAGAGTCCAATATGATATTTCCATTCTTGCCAGCTTCTCTGCTCTACATTCCTCTTCATTCATTCCCTAAGCAGGTTAAATTACTCAAAACAATATACACGATAATCCAGGCATAGAGAAAGATCGGAGCATGAGTTGAAGTAAATACCAATTTACCTAGATTTCAAACTTTGCTAGGAAATCCAGAATTTCAAGAGGGAACACAATCCTCATTACTGCAGAACTGGCATAGGCAATGGCTATACTTGGTATCCCAGCTCTTTAACTCAGAGGTAGGAATTATCAAATCTTTTGAAGAGCTCAAACAAGAGTTTGACCTTAATAATCATGATTTTTTTTTTGCATATTTACAAGCTAGACATTAAGCCATGCAGCTAGGCAGTAAATTTCCCTGGAGTTGGTCCTGGAGCAAACTTGATAACTGGCCAGTATTGATTAAAGCAGGGTTTTTCTCTATTTCTCCTTGGTACTCTTACCTCGTATCATATAAGGGAGGATTTAATTTGGGCCATTTTTCCCAAAAATGGACAAATCTTATTTCGACTACCATTGACCAAGAGCTACATGTGGCTCGCTCCTTATCTTCACTTTTTTGCGCAACGGTGGCTGAGACCTGGAGAGAGTCCCATATAAAATTAATATATCAATCTTATTATACCCCAGATAGCGGGTATAGATGGTATAATAAAAACTTGAATAAATGCCCAAAATGCAGGTTACTAGCGGCAGCTATAATACATATGGTCTGGGCTTGTCCCAAACTACAGCAGTTTTGGAACAAAATAGAATTCTGGCTACTTAAGGTGCTGAAAGTAACTCCCCTTAAGCTTACGGTGACATATATCATCTTTTTGACAAGTGATAATTTATCTTTTAAAGATTCCAAGATAGTAAATTTAGTTATTCTCGCAGCCAGGAATTTGATCTTTAAGAAATGGAAGAGTAAATTTTCACCCTCAATTTTGGAAGTAAAGAATTAACTTAAAAAGCAATATTTAGTAGAACAATTAGCTACAGATTTGAACTCAGATTGAGAAATAATAGTTTTCTTTAAGAAATGGGCTAAATTCATTAAAATATTCTCACCTAGCAAAATCGAATATCTGAGTGATATCTCCGTTTAGAAATACCGAAATAGTTCTGCTAGGTATCTGGTAGCTAGATAGAGGAACATGTTTAAAACATACTTCCTTCATATACTCCTTCTTACATATTCTTTTGCCAATTTTTTTTTTTTTGGGGGGGGGGCAAGAGAGAGAAAGGGAGAAAGCTACATTGGTTTTTTTTACAGGGTTAATCATTGGTTTTGTGATAATCATATTATAAGTCACCAGTTCTTGTTGCTCTTAGGATTTAATTATAAAACTACCAACAATGTATTCAGTAAAGCTTAAGAGCAGACAGTCCAGGATAATTATTTAATTGATATATCTTATGATGTTGATGCAATCTTATTTTGTTTCCTCAGGATCTTTCTGCTTACATTGATCTGTGTGAAATTAACATTGCGTTGTTTTTTTCAATGTATTGTTTTGTTTTGTTTTTTAATTCACCATTACTTTTTTATTGCATTGTTGGCTCAAAATAAAATATATTATTTTTAAAAAATGATATGCCCTATCTAAATCATGAAAGTTTAATTTGGACTTTACTATCCCTTTAACTGCTATTGTCAAATGACTTTTTTGTGTGCTAATGTTTTTTTAAGTAGTGGGATGCAAATCATGTCAGTCTATTGCCATCGCTATACAGCCATGCATCTTAATATACTGCTATAAAAATATATTTTTTATTTTCACACTCATCGTGTATCTTTGTTAAATTAAAAATAAAGAAAACTAGATAGGTTCAGGAGCGTTCACGCTTCTTGTGCACTATATGTGTTACCTTGTTACATGTGCACTTGTGATATACAGTACATTTCAAGACACGTGCACTCTTCTCAGATCTAGATATGATGCCTTTGAAAACACCTAACCTTTAACAAAAATAGCTAAAAAAAATTTTTTAAATGACATGCTCTTTCTGAACCATAAAAGTTTAGAGACATTTAACACTAAGGTACAGATAACAAGTGGCGTGTTATTTAGCACTTTTGATTGTACGCAAACACAGGCACAAATAAATATTTAATGCACGTGCGTTAGCTTGTGTATTACAAGTTGAGTGTAAATGTTGAATGTAAATGGTTTGCGCACGAGCGAAACCCGACACGCACTATCTTAAAAACTTAAAGGGACAGTCTAGTCAAAATTAAACTTTCATGATTTAGATAGGACATGCAATTTTACACAACTTTCCAATTTACTTTTATCATCAATTTTGCTTTGTTCTCTTGGTATTCTTAGTTGAAAGCTAAACCTAGGTAGGCTCATATGCTTATGTCTAAGCCCTTGAAGGTCACCTTTTATCTGAATGCATTTGACATTTTTTCACAGCTAGTTCATGTGTGCCATATAGACAACATTGTGCTCACGCCCATGGAGTCACTTTGGAGTCAGCAATGAAATAAAGCAAGCCTGTCAAAAGAACTGAAAAAAGGGGACAGTCTGCAGAGGATTAGATACACGGTCATCACAGAGGTAAAAAGTATATTAATATAACCATGTTGACTATGCAAAACTGGGACATGGGTAATAAAGTGATTTTCTTTTTAAAAAATAAAATTCTGGAGTAAACCGCTGCGTCTTACTCTCTCTCAGGTGGCGGAGAGAAATCACAGAGAGCGAGCGAGCTGGCTCTCTGGGATTAACAGTCCCTTCACTCGTGTGAATGAAGGGGCGGGCATTACACACTCAGATGCACTCAAATTAGTGTGTAACAAAACCCTATCTACCAATATCCAACTGAAATTTTCATTCCATATCAGTTTTTCCATTTTACCAACTAAGTCTTAAGTATCATGCAAATTACTAAATAAATTGGTTACAACCGGTTGTAAATCAGTGATCAATAAACTCAGACAAATATTCTTCTAGTGCACCAATACCCTCCACAATAGACTGGCCAGGTAGATTCATTACATTCTTAAGGACTTTTTGGAGATAGTGAAAAACTGGTACAATCACACCATCCTTCAATAGAAATATTGTCACAGTTGTATTAATAAAACTATAGTAGAGCACTGTATCCAAATATTAATTAATTGTTTTCTAAACATAATTGGGGGTTCTTCATCCAACGCTCACCTCTTTTGTACATACTGTATTCTATCCAAAACTACAACGTAACTTCCTTTATCAGTTTTACATATACCCAGCTGTTCCTTAGTGCACAGTTTTCCTAACAACTTTCTTTCAGATCTTGTAAGGTACATAGATGATCCCTTTTTTGAGATTCTGCTTTCACATACAATTATCTCAGTTTTCCTCAACAACTCTCTAAAATATTTTTTAACACTTTGTTCTTGCATTAACCATATACAATTTGATTTGAGGTTTAAATTTTAAACCACTTGTTTTTAGAGCCACCCCTTCAGGGGTTTTCCCACTATAAATATTTTAAATCTTTGCAGTCCATACCATTCTGTGATCACATAACCATTTCTATCTCTATTTTAAACTGTTCTTCAGAATAATAATGATTAAGAACAATGTAGGTTCGAAACTTTGCCATTTTTGAGGTCTCAGGTCCTCCAAAAATGTTTTTTGTTTCACATTTTTATACAATTGTGGTGCTGTCACAAATCTTTTGTGGATTGCCATTATTTTTGGCTTTGCCAGATACTCCGTTGTGACGTACACACTTTAAGAAGAATACAAGGGTGCTAGACCCTGCTATTGTTTATTGTGCCAGAATAATAATATATAAAAAGTGAATGTCCCATCTATGTTAGAAAATAAAATTGTAAAGTAAAACCATTTATTCTTTGTGCTTAAAAGGACACTGAACCCAAAAATTTTCTTTCGTGATTAAGATAGAGCATGAAATTTTAAGCAACTTTCTAATTTACTCCTATTATCAAATTTTATTCATTCTCTTGGTATCTTTATTTGAAATGCACGAATGTCAGTTTAGATGCCGGCCCATTTTTGGTGAACAACCTGGGTTGTTCTTGCTGATTGGTGGTTGAATTCATCCACCAATAAAAAAGTGCTGTCCAGACTACTGAACAAAAAAAAGCTTAGATGTCTTCTTTTTCAAATAAAGATAGCAAGAGAATGAAGAAAATTGATAATAGGAGTAAATTAGAAAGTTGCTTAAAATTGCAAGCTCTATCTGAATCACGAAAGAAAAAAATTTGGGTTCAGTGTCCCTTTAAGATTATTTGTGTTTTCATTTTATCATATAAATATATCAAATCAAGGCTTCAAGGTAAACTGGACTCTTTTTTTGTAAGTTTTTTCAGTTAAAACATTTTTATCCCCCAAAAATGTTTTAAATAAATAAATAATTTAAGAATTGTTAAAGGGTTTCAGAAATAAATCCAATAATTTATTTATAGTTAAAGATTCTACATTTTCTCATTATAAACACAATGAGTCAATTTTTTACTGTCAAAAGAAATAGAAGGTTCTCAGAAATCGTATTGTTTACAATGCTTCCTGTCCAGGAAATTGTTTTTATGTTAATTTCAGATATATTATTTTTCTCTCTAATAATTTCCTTTGTTGTGTCACATTCATTCCTCTATAATAAAGATATGTCAGGAGTTGTCTACAACTTATTGAACACTCCATGGACTTTAATATAGATGACAGTTTATTCTCACTATCTAAAACAAGAGCCGCTCCATGAAAGTTTGAGGATGAAAATGCATTTTCAGTACTAAAGAACTTTAAGTATTCCATCGTAAAATCCTTTAGAAATATTAAGTAGTGCATTAAATAAAAGAATAATAAATCTTAGAGATATATTGTATGGATAAAATTTTACAATGCTTCGTTCTCTTTTTTGTGACCTTGAAAAGATGAGTACAAATTGATAGCTTTGTGAACACTTTTCAGAACTAGATGTGATTCAAATTAACATGCTGATTGAAATTACTGTGCTTCTGTTATCAGTTCTGCTATTAAAGTAGGATTAAAAATAATGTTTTAAGGCCAATGTTCTTGTCATAGTTAATAAAATGCCCATACCATGCATTTTAGTGTATACAACCATTTATATCTGTCTGTCCACCTATCATTGTATCAGTATCGATTTATCTATCAATCTATCATCTATCTATAATCTATCTTCATATTGTCTATCTATCTATCTATCTATCTATCTATCTATCTATCTTTATATCTATCTTCATATCTATCTTCATATCTATCTATCTATCTATCTATCTATCTATCTATCTATCTATCGATCTATTATCAATCAATCTATCTATTATGCATCTATATTTATATCTATCTATCTATCTATCTATCTATCTAGCATTATCTATTTATCTATCTTCATATCATTGATCACTCTATCTATCTTTAGATAATCTATCTATCTGTCTGTCTGTCTGCATGTCTGTCTGTCTGTGTATATACTGTAGATGAAAACAGTTAACAGTCAAAATAAAAATCCAAATCTAAAGATTATGTGAAAGCTATACTGATTACATTCTGAATGCAGTGCTGAATTAAGGAAAAACTTTTTGTCAATTTAGAATATTATTGATAAAAAGAAATAGATGCATAAAATTAACTTTTACCTTTAATTTTAACTTTTACAACCACATTTTTCCAACAACATCAAAACTGTATTGAGAAGACCTTTATGTTGCAAGTGGGCAGGCTGCATTAGTAACTAATACTTAACTTTATTGCTTATTATGTCTCTGCTGATTAATATGAGAAATTATTTAATCCTTAATACAATGTTAATTTCAAGAACCTATTTTGTGTTTTGCTTTACGGATTATTAAACGCAGCAGAACTGTCTATTTAAAAATAGTTAAATAAATAAAACACAATGCAATAATATTTACTCTCAAATGAGCTGTAGATTGTTAATTGAAAACTTTTTTATTTTGTACTGGGCAATTCATCAGAAAACCATTATCTATTGGCTAGATTACGAGTTGTGCGTTAAGGTAAAAAAGCAGCATTAACAGGTACACTGCTTTTTTACGCCCACTGCTATTATGAGTCTTGCAGGTATAGGCGCTGTCACACTTTGTTGGCCTTACCGTAAACTTTGTAAACCCTTTTTTCTATGGGACTTCCATAGCACCGGTATTATGAGTCTGTCCTGGGAGGACAAAAAGTGAGCGGTACAGCCTCTACCGACAAGATCCGTAACGCATTCTAAAGTCAGTAGTTATGAGTTTTACACTACAACGCTGTAGCATAAAACTCATAACTAAAGTGCTAAAAAGTACACTAACACCCATAAACTACCTATTAACCCCTAAACCGAGGCCCTCCCGCTTCGCAAACACTATAATACAATTTTAACCCCTGATCTGCAGCTCCGGACATGGCCGCCACTATAATAAACATATTAACCCCTAAACCGCTGCACTCCAGCCTCGCAAACACTAGTTAAATAATATTAACCCCTAATCTGTCGCCCATAACATCGCCGCAACCTACATAATATTTATTAACCCCTAATCTGCTGCCCCCAACATCGCCGCCACCTTCCTACATTTATTAACCCCTAATCTAGGTAGTTATTAAATAGTTAATAACTATTTAATAACTATTCTACCTAGTTAATATAAATACAAACTTGCCTGTAACATAAAAATAAACCCTAAGCTAGCTACAATGTAACTATTAGTTATATTGTAGCTAGCTTAGGGTTTATTTTATAGGTATTTAGTTTTAAATAGGAATAATTTAGATAATAATTGTAGGTTTTATTTAGATTTATTTAAATTATATTTAAGTTAGGGGGTGTTATTATTATTATTATTATCCTATATTATAAAAGACAAGTGTTTGTCTGAAGCCGTCATGCGCAGTTCAGACAAACACTTGCAGCTGATCGAGAGAGAGAGAGAGAGAGAGAGAGAGAGAATTAAATATGAAACACATAACACGGCCCGTGTGAACGGGCTTTAGGACTAGTTATTTATAAAACGCCAACAGATTCCGCAGCGCTGTCCATGGGTACAAAGATAAAAGTACAGTACAATACAATATAGAAGACACCAAAGTTTAACAAAACAAATATAGGGGGAATTGAGGGCCCTGTTCTCATGGGAACTTACAATCTAGATGGTAGGAGGGTGAGAAACAGGAGGTGGGGACTGCAAAGGTGAGAATGATGTTAGTGTGGAGTTAGATGGGGCAGCAGTTTGGCAGGTAGAATAAATTTTTTATTGATTTAGAGATAGGCTTCCATGAACAGAAAGGTCTTTAGGGAGCATTTAAAGGAGGAAAGGTTAGTGGAAAGTCTAACAGCTCTGGGAAGTGCATTCCAGATGGTTGGTGCTGCACAAGAGAAGTCCTGTAGCCTGGCATGGGAGGAGGTGATGTTAGAAGATGCAAGGAGCAGGTCATTGATGGATCTTAGGGGGCGGGCTGGAGTATATTTCTTGATGAGTGAGGACAGGTAGGGGGGGGCTACGTTGGTAAGGGCTTTGTAGGTCAGGATAAGAATTTTGAATTTAATTCTGCTGTGGATGGGTAGCCAGTGAAGGGACTCGCAGAGAGGTGCAGCAGATACAGAGCGTTGGGAGAGGTGGATTAGCCTAGCAGAGGCATTTAGGATGGATTGAAGAGGGGAGAGGCGGGAGAGAGGGAGGCCAGTTAGTAGGTTATTACAGTAGTCAAGTCGGGAGATTACCAGGGAGTGGATTAGCTGTTTAGTAGTTTCAGCACTCAGAAATGGACGGATTTTGGAGATATTGCGTAGATGGTTGCGACAGGAGGAAGAGAGCAATTGGATGTGGGGAATGAAGGACAGATTGGAGTCAAGTGTAACTCCTAGGACATGGACTTGGGGTGATGGGGAGATAGTGGTATCACCAGCAGTGATTGAAAAGTTAGGAACCGGGGTAGAATTAGAGGGGGGGATTAGAAGGAGCTCAGTCTTGGACATATTGATTTTTAGGTGGTGAGAGGCCATCCAAGAAGAAATGCCAGATAAGCAGACACCGATGTGAGCAAGGACAGAAGGAGAGAGTGAAGGGGCGGATAGGTAGATCTGGGTATCATCAGCATAGAGGTGGTAGTTGAAGCCATAGCTACTGATAAGTTTTCCCAGTGAGGATGTATAAATAGAAAAGTGTAGGGGACCCAGAACAGAGCCTTGAGGTACTCCAACAGACAGAGGCAATGGAGAGGAGTCGCCACCAGCAAAGGAGACAGAAAAGGACCTATTAGAGAGATAAGAGTGGATCCAGGAAAGGGCAGTGTCAGAGAGCCCAAAGGAGCTGAGAGTCCGTAGGAGAAGGGGATGGTCAACTGTGTCAAAGGCAGCAGACAAATCAAGTAAGATAAGTATTGAGTAGTGGCCATTTTGTTTAGCAGAAAGAAGATCATTAGTAACTTTGGTGAGGGCAGTCTCAGTTGAGTGTTGGGAACGGAAGCCAGATTGTAAGGGGTCAAGCAGTGAGTTGGAGGACAAGAAGTGGGTTAAGCGATCGAAGACTAGTTTTTCCAGGACTTTTGAAGCTAGCGGAAGCAGTGATATGGGGCAGTAGTTTGCAGGAGAATTAGGGTCGAGGGAGGGTTTTTTGAGGATGGGGGTGACCTTTGCATGTTTGAAGGAAGATGGGAATGAACCGGTAGTAAGGGATAGGTTAAATATGTGAGTAAGAGCTGGAGTGAGGGTAGAAGACAGAGACGGTATTAGATGTGAAGGGATAGGGTCAAGTGGGCAGGTAGTGAGGTGTAAGGAAGACAATAGGGAACTCACTTCATTCTCAGAGGTAGGGGGGAAGGTGCTGAGAGTGGTGGAGGGGGTTGCCGGGGGCGGAGATGGAAGGTTGCAGACTTGTGTTGGAATATTACTTTGGATGGTAATTGTTTTCTTGAAAAAGTAGTCTGCCAAGTCTTGAGCACTAAAGGCAGATGGAGGGGGTGGTGAAGGTGGGTAAAGGAGAGAGTTGAAAATGGAGAAGAGACGTTTAGGGTTTGTGGAGTGAGTAGATATAAGAGAAGAGAAGTAGGTTTGCTTGGCTAAGTGAAGGGCAGAGGAGTAAGAATAAAGAATGAACTTATAGTGAAGGAAATCTGATTCAGAGTGGGATTTCCTCCAGGCACGTACAGCAGCACGGGAGCATTTTTGCAGGTAGAGTGTTTGGTTAGAGTGCCAGGGTTGGAGCTGATGACGTGGGGTTTTGCGTATTTGGGGAGGAGCGAAAGTGTCCAGTGCCGAGGAGAGAATATTGTTATAGTGGGTTGTAGCAAGGTCAGGGCAGGATATTGTGGAAGTGTGGGGGAGGTGTTTTTGAATAAGGTTGGAGAGTTGTAGAGGATCCACAGTGTGCAGATTTCTACAGGTGCAGGGGTGAGGGGGAGAAGTAGGTTTAGCCTGTATATTAAGCTTAAAGGTGAGCAGATGGTGGTCTGAGATGGGAAATGGGAGACAGGTGGCGTCAGAGGGAGAGCAGAGGTAGGAGAATACTAGATCAATAGAGTGTCCGTCGCGGTGAGTAGGGAATATGGTGGATTGTGAGAGACCAAAGGAGTTTGTGAGTGAGAGAAGTTTAGAGGCAGCAGGGGCAGATGGGTTATCAATGGGGATGTTGAAGTCCCCCAGGATTAAAGCAGGTGTATTTGTAGAGAGAAAGTGAGAAAGCCAGGCCGCGAAGTTATCAAGGAATTGGGAGGTTGGTCCAGGGGGGCGATAGATAACTGCCACCCTGAGGGAGAGGGGGGAGAATAGTCGGATGCAGTGAACTTCAAAGGAGGAAAAGGAGAGAGATGGATGAGGCTGCAGGTGCTGAAAGGAGCAGGAGGGGGAGAGTAAGAGTCCAACACCGCCACCACCGTTAGGGTTAGACTTAGGTTTAGGGGGTTAATAAATTTAGAATAGTGGCTGCGACGTTGGGGGCATCAGATTAGGGGTTAATAAGTTTAGGTAGGTTGCGGCAACATTGGGGATGGCAGATTAGGGGTTAATAAATATAATGCAGGTGTCGGCGATGTTGTGGGCAGCAGATTAGGGATAAATAAATATAATGTAGGTGGTGGCGATGTCAGGAGCGGCAGATTAGGGGTTAATAAGTATAATGCAGATGTCGGCGATATTGGGGGTGGCAGATTAGGGGTTAATAAGTGTAAGATTAGGGGTGTTTAGACTCGGGGTTCATGTTAGGGTGTTAGGTGCAAACATAACTTTTATTTCCCCATAGGAATCAATGGGGCTGCGTTACTGAGATTTACACTTCTTTTTTGCAGGTGTTAGACTTTTTCTCAGCCAGCTCTCCCCATTGATGTCTGGGGAAATCGTGCACGAGCACATGCGACTAGCTCACCGCTCACTTAAGCAGTGCTGGTATTGAAGTGCGGTATGGAGCTCAATTTTGCTCTACGCTCACTTCTTGTCTTTTAACGCCGGGTTTGTAAAAACCCGTAATACCAGCGCTGCAGGTAAGTGAGTGGTGATAAAAAAAACTCATAATCTAGCCGTATGTGTGTTAATATGATAGAAACTTCCAAATAATGAAGACTTTGAATAAAGCTAAGGCTGAGAGCCAAAAGAGCATCACCAGAACCGAGGTCCCATTCATGCCGTCACCTGCTGCACACTGAATTTTAAATACGAGGTCCCCACTTTATATACAAGTATTTTCAAATTCAAATCAGCCAATAGAATGAAAGGTTTTTCTATTGGCTGATTTGAATTTGAAAATAAAAATCAGTCAATTGGAATACAAGGTACTCTATTTAAAGGGGGTACCTCACATTAAAAACATAATTTATGCTTACCTGATAAATTTATTTCTCTTGTAGTGTATCCAGTCCACGGATCATCCATTACTTGTGGGATATTCTCCTTCCCAACAGGAAGTTGCAAGAGGATCACCCACAGCAGAGCTGCTATATAGCTCCTCCCCTCACTGCCATATCCAGTCATTCGACCGAAACAAGCCGAGAAAAGGAGAAACCATAGGGTGCAGTGGTGACTGTAGTTTAATTAAAATATAGACCTGCCTGAAAAGGACAGGGCGGGCCGTGGACTGGATACACTACAAGAGAAATAAATTTATCAGGTAAGCATAAATTATGTTTTCTCTTGTTAAGTGTATCCAGTCCACGGATCATCCATTACTTGTGGGATACCAATACCAAAGCTAAAGTACACGGATGATGGGAGGGACAAGGCAGGAACTTAAACGGAAGGAACCACTGCCTGTAGAACCTTTCTCCCAAAAACAGCCTCCGAAGAAGCAAAAGTATAAAATTTGTAAAATTTGGAAAAAGTATGAAGGGAAGACCAAGTTGCAGCCTTGCAAATCTGTTCAACAGAGGCCTCACTTTTAAAGGCCCAGATGGAAGCCACAGCTCTAGTAGAATGAGCTGTAATCCTTTCAGGAGGCTGCTGTCCAGCAGTCTCATAGGCTAAACGGATTATACTCCGAAGCCAAAAAGAAAGAGAGGTTGCCGAGGCCTTCTGACCTCTCCTCTGTCCAGAGTAAACAACAAACAGGTTAGATGTTTGGCGAACATCTTTAGTAGCCTGTAAGTAAAACTTCAAGGCACGGACTACGTCTAGATTATGCAAAAGACGTTCCTTCTTTGAAGAAGGATTAGGACATAATGATGGAATAACAATCTCTTGATTGATATTCTTGTTAGAAACCACCTTAGGTAAAAACCCAGGTTTTGTACGCAGAACAACTTTATCTGAATGAAAGATCAGATAAGGAGAATCACAATGTAAGGCAGATAACTCCGAGACTCTTCGAGCCGAGGAAATAGCCATCAGAAAAAGAACTTTCCATGAAAGAAGTTTGATATCAATAGAATGAAGGGGTTCAAACGGAACCCCTTGAAGAACTTTAAGAACCAAGTTTAAGCTCCATGGAGGAGCAACAGGTTTAAACACAGGCTTAATTCTAACTAAAGCCTGACAAAATGCCTGAACGTCTGGAACTTCTGCCAGACGCTTGTGTAAAAGAATAGACAGAGCAGAAATCTGTCCCTTTAAAGAACTAGCTGATAATCCTTTGTCCAAACCCTCTTGGAGGAAGGACAATATCCTAGGAATCCTAACCCTACTCCATGAGTAATTCTTGGATTCACACCAATGAAGATATTTACGCCATATCTTGTGGTAAATTTTCCTGGTGACAGGCTTTCGTGCCTGTATTAAGGTATCAATTACTGACTCAGAGAAGCCACGCTTTGATAGGATCAAGCGTTCAATCTCCATGCAGTCAGTCTCAGAGAAAGTAGATTCGGATGATTGAAAGGACCTTGTATTAGAAGGTCTTGTCTCAGAGGCAGAGTCCATGGAGGAAAGGATGACATGTCGACTAGGTCTGCATACCAGGTCCTGCGTGGCCACGCAGGCGCTATCAATATCACCGATGCTCTTTCCTGTTTGATTTTGGCAATCAGACGAGGGAGCAGAGGAAACGGTGGAAACACATAAGCCAGGTTGAAGAACCAAGGCGCTGCTAGAGCATCTATCAGTGCCGCTTCTGGGTCCCTGGACCTGGATCCGTAACAAGGAAGCTTGGCGTTCTGGCGAGACGCCATGAGATCCAATTCTGGTTTGCCCCAACGGAGAACCAATTGAGCAAACACCTCTGAATGGAGTTCCCATTCCCCCGGATGAAAAGTCTGACGACTTAGAAAATCCGCCTCCCAGTTCTCTACACCTGGGATATGGATCGCTGACAGGTGAGTGAGTCTCTGCCCAGCGAATTATCTTGGAGACTTCTGACATCGCTAGGAAACTCCTGGTTCCCCCTTGATGGTTGATGTAAGCCACAGTCATGATGTTGTCCGACTGAAATCTGATGAACCTCAGTGTTGCTAGCTGAGGCCAAGCCAGAAGAGCATTGAATATTGCTCTTAACTCCAGAATATTTATTGGGAGGAGTTTCTCCTCCTGAGTCCATGAACCCTGAGCCTTCAGGGAGTTCCAGACTGCACCCCAACCTAGAAGGCTGGCATCTGTTGTTACAATTGTCCAATCTGGTCTGCGAAAGGTCATACCCTTGGACAGATGGGCCCGTGATAACCACCAGAGAAGAGAATCTCTGGTTTCCTGATCCAGATTTAGTAGAGGGGACAAATCTGTGTAATCCCCATTCCACTGACTGAGCATGCATAATTGCAGCGGTCTGAGATGCAGGCGCGCGAATGGCACTATGTCCATCGCCGCTACCATTAAGCAAGCATTTAGAAGTTTTGATAACCTGGACTCCGTCAGGTAAATTTTCATTTCTACAGAATTTATTAGAGTCCCTAGGAAGGAAACCCTTGTGAAAGGAGATAGAGAACTCTTTTCTTCATTCACTTTCCACCCATGCGACCTCAGGAATGCCAGAACTATCTCTGTATGAGATTTGGCAATTTGAAAGCTTGACGCCTGTATCAGGATATCGTCCAGGTAAGGAGCCACCGCTATGCCTCGCGGTCTTAGGACCGCCAGAAGTGAGCCCAGAACCTTTGTAAAAATTCTTGGGGCTGTAGCCAACCCGAATGGAAGAGTTACAAATTGGTAATGCCTGTCTAGAAAGGCAAACCTCAGGAACTGATGATGATTCTTGTGAATCGGAATGTGAAGGTAGGCATCCTTTAAGTCCACTGTGGTCATGTACTGACCCTCTTGGATCATGGGTAAAATGGTTCGAATAGTTTCCATCTTGAATGACGGAACTCTGAGGAATTTGTTTAGGATCTTTAAATCCAAAATTGGTCTGAAGGTTCCCTCTTTTTTGGGAACCACAAACAGATTTGAATAAAACCCCTGTCCTTGTTCCGTCCGCGGATGGATCACTCCCATTACAAGGAGATCTTGTACGCAGCTTAGGAATGCCTCTTTCTTTATCTGGTTCGCAGATAATCTTGAAAGGTGAAATCTCCCTTGTGGAGGAGAAGCTTTGAAATCCAGAAGATATCCCTGAGATATGATCTCCAACGCCCAGGGATCCTGAACATTTTTTGCCCACGCCTGGGCGAAGAGAGAGAGTCTGCCACCTACTAGATCCGTTGTCGGATAGGGGGCCGCTCCTTCATGCTGTCTTAGAGGCAGCAGCAGGCTTTCTGGCCTGCTTGCCCTTGTTCCAGGACTGGTTAGGTTTCCAGGCCTGCTTGGATTGAGAAAAAGTTCCCTCTTGTTTTGAAGCAGAGGAAGTTGATGCTGCACCTGCCTTGAAATTTCGAAAGGCACGAAAATTAGACTGTTTGGCCTTTGATTTGGCCCTGTCCTGAGGAAGGGTATGACCCTTACCTCCAGTAATGTCAGCAATAATTTCTTTCAAACCAGGCCCAAATAAGGTCTGCCCCTTGAAAGGAATGTTGAGTAACTTAGACTTTGAAGTCACATCAGCTGACCAGGATTTGAGCCATAGCGCCCTACGCGCCTGGATGGCGAATTCGGAATTCTTAGCCGTTAGTTTAGTCAAATGAACAATGGCATTAGAAACAAATGAGTTAGCTAGCTTAAGAGTTCTAAGCTTGTCAACAATTTCAGTCAATGGAGCTGTATGTATGGCCTCTTCTAGGGCCTCAATCCAGAATGCCGCCGCAGCAGTGACAGGCGCAATGCATGCAAGGGGCTGTAAAATAAAACCTTGTTGAATAAACATTTTCTTAAGGTAACCCTCTAATTTTTTATCCATTGGATCTGAAAAAGCACAACTGTCCTCAACCGGGATAGTGGTACGCTTTGCTAAAGTAGAAACTGCTCCCTCCACCTTAGGGACAGTTTGCCATAAGTCCCGTGTAGTGGCATCTATTGGAAACATTTTTCTAAATATAGGAGGTGGGGAAAAGGGCACACCAGGCCTATCCCACTCCTTACTAATAATTTCTGTAAGCCTTTTAGGTATTGGAAAAACATCAGTACTCACCGGCACTGCAATTGTGTCACAGTCATTCAGAGCAGCTAATACCTCCCCAAGCAATACACGGAGGTTCTCAAGCTTAAATTTAAAATTAGAAATCTCTGAATCAGGTCCCCCGATTCAGAGACGTCACCCACAGACTGAAGCTCTCCGTCCTCAGGTTCTGCATATTGTGACGCAGTATCAGACATGGCTCTTACAGCATCTACGCGCTCTGTATCTCCTCTAACCCCAGAGCTATCGCGCTTGCCTCTCAATTCAGGCAATCTGGATAATACCTCTGACAGGGTATTATTCATGATTGCAGCCATGTCCTGCAAAGTAATCGCTATGGGCGTCCCTGATGTACTTGGCGCCATATTAGCGTGCGTCCCTTGAGCGGGAGGCGAAGGGTCCGACACGTGGGGAGAGTTAGTCGGCATAACTTCCCCCTCGACAGACCCCTCTGGTGACAATTCTTTTATAGATAAAGACTGATCTTTACTGTTTAAGGTAAAATCAATACATTTAGTACACATTCTTCTATGGGGCTCCACCATGGCTTTTAAACATAATGAACAAGTATCCTCTGTTTCAGACATGTTTGTACAGACTAGGAATGAGACTAGCAAGCTTGGAAAACACTTTAAAGCAAGTTAACAAGCAATATAAAAAACGTTACTGTGCCTTTAAGAGAAACAAATTTTGACAAAATTTGAAATAACAGTGAAAAAAGGCAGTTACACTAACAAAATTTTTACAGTGTATGTAACAAGTCAGCAGAGCATTGCACCCACTTGCAAATGGATGATTAACCCCTTAATAACAAAAACTAAAAATAATAAATGACAAAAACGTTTTTTAAACACAGTCACAACAACTGCCACAGTCTACTGTGATTGTTACCCTCCTCAAACACGACTTTGAAGCCTTTTGAGCCCTTCAGAGATGTCCTGTATCATGCAGAGGGAAGCTGAATGTCTCTGTCAGTATTTTTATCTGCACAGAAAAGCACTAAAATAGGCCCTTCCCACTCATATTGCAACAGTGGAAAGCTTCAGGAAACTGTTTCTAGGCAAAAATCAAGCCAGCCATGTGGAAAAAAACTAGGCCCCAATAAGTTTTGTCACCAAACATATATAAAAACGATTAACATGCCAGCAAACGTTTTATATTACACTTTTATAAGAGTATGTATCTCTGTTAATAAGCCTGATACCAGTCGCTATCACTGCATTTAAGGCTTAACTTACATTAATCCGGTATCAACAGCATTTTTCTAGCAAATTCCATCCCTAGAAATATATTAACTGCACATACCTTATTGCAGGAAAACCTGCACGCCATTCCCCCTCTGAAGTTAATGAGAAAGAAGAAAAACGTAGGCACCGGATGATTTATCAAAATGCAAATGTCCTTTTTTCAAGGTGTTTAAAATCACAACAACGGATGTGTAGGAAAAGCGTAAACCTCAGGGCTAGGTGGAGTAGTGGTCACCCACGTACCCTATTGCTGACATGTTTCGGCAAAGGCCGTAATCATAGCTAAAGGGTAAGAGTAAGGCCTACCTTTTAAAAGAACAGTTCACCTGTGATAGGTTAAAAACAAAACTGTTACGTGGTTGATACACACCTCCACCTATGGGTCAATCTGTATACATATACAGCCCTGTTTGGAAATTAACTCCTTATAATCCACTACAACACATGCAAGGACAACTCACAGATTTTAACTATATCAGTAGAGCTTAAATGAGGTAGTTCACTATATATCTTATTGTGCACTTCTTCATATGAAAACATAAACAAATTTTACATAAGTCACATATATCTGTTTGCTTTAACAGCATTATGTACAATTGTATCATTGCAAAGTAAATAGCTCTATACATAGATATCATTATGTGTCAGTCATGTGTTGAGAATTCTGGGACCATATTAAATTATATTAATTTATATTAAAGGTATAGAACGATATTGTGTGAAGGGAAAGTCTGAAAAATAATAATAATAATTACATAAATAATAAGAACCTTCATAAAATGAACTTGATTGCTGACTTAGTGTAAGTGAACTTCTGTACCATTTATGATGATTAGATATAAGTCCCCCTTTGTGACTATACATACATCATCCTATATATACAGTATTGGTATTGTTCATATATATAGATGTATACACAGGCTAACACCAGAAATTGATAAGGTCATATTCTGAATTAAGCCCATTTGGCATTCTGGTGTGCAGACTGTGTATCCAAAACACCTCTCTTTTGAGAAGCAAGGTGTCCCTATCACCTCCCCTGTTGTTTGTACCAACAACTTCAACAATCGTCCATGACAATGTCCCTGGATCTTTGTTGTGTTTAACCTTAAAATGGTTCACCAGGGGGGTGGTTAGTGTACCCCTTTTAATGTCATTTATATGTTCCCTTATCCTAGTCCTTACTTGTCTGGACGTTTGTCCTGTATACATATAAATGACATTAAAAGGGGTACACTACAGGGAGTGCAGAATTATTAGGCAAGTTGTATTTTTGAGGATTAATTTTATTATTGAACAACAACCATGTTCTCAATGAACCCAAAAAACTCATTAATATCAAAGCTGAATAGTTTTGGAAGTAGTTTTTAGTTTGTTTTTAGTTATAGCTATTTTCGGGGGATATCTGTGTGTGCAGGTGACTATTACTGTGCATAATTATTAGGCAACTTAACAAAAAACAAATATTTACCAATTTCAATTATTTATTTTTACCAGTGAAACCAATATAACATCTCAACATTCACAAATATACATTTCTGACATTCAAAAACAAAACAAAAACAAATCAGTGACCAATATAGCCACCTTTCTTTGCAAGGACACTCAAAAGCCTGCCATCCATGGATTCTGTCAGTGTTTTGATCTGTTCACCATCAACATTGCGTGCAGCAGCAACCACAGCCTCCCAGACACTGTTCAGAGAGGTGTACTGTTTTCCCTCCTTGTAAATCTCACATTTGATGATGGACCACAGGTTCTCAATGGGGTTCAGATCAGGTGAACAAGGAGTCCATGTCATTAGATTTTCTTCTTTTATACCCTTTCTTGCCAGCCACGCTGTGGAGTACTTGGACGCGTGTGATGGAGCATTGTCCTGCATGAAAATCATGTTTTTCTTGAAGGATGCAGACTTCTTCCTGTACCACTGCTTGAAGAAGGTGTCTTCCAGAAACTGGCAGTAGGACTGGGAGTTGAGCTTGACTCCATCCTCAACCCGAAAAGGCCCCACAAGCTCATCTTTGATGATACCAGCCCAAACCAGTACTCCACCTCCACCTTGCTGGCGTCTGAGTCGGACTGGAGCTCTCTGCCCTTTACCAATCCAGCCACGGGCCCATCCATCTGGCCCATCAAGACTCACTCTCATTTCATCAGTCCATAAAACCTTAGAAAAATCATTCTTGAGATATTTCTTGGCCCAGTCTTGATGTTTCAGCTTGTGTGTCTTGTTCAGTGGTGGTCGTCTTTCAGCCTTTCTTACCTTGGCCATGTCTCTGAGTATTGCACACCTTGTGCTTTTGGGCACTCCAGTGATGTTGCAGCTCTGAAATATGGCCAAACTGGTGGCAAGTGGCATCTTGGCAGCTGCACGCTTGACTTTTCTCAGTTCATGGGCAGTTATTTTGCGCCTTGGTTTTTCCACACGCTTCTTGCGACCCTGTTGACTATTTTGAATGAAACGCTTGATTGTTCGATGATCACGCTTCAGAAGCTTTGCAATTTTAAGAGTGCTGCATCCCTCTGCAAGATATCTCACTATTTTTGACTTTTCTGAGCCTGTCAAGTTCTTCTTTTGACCCATTTTGCCAAAGGAAAGGAAGTTGCCTAATAATTATGCACACCTGATATAGGGTGTTGATGTCATTAGACCACACCCCTTCTCATTACAGAGATGCACATCACCTAATATGCTTAATTGGTAGTAGGCTTTCGAGCCTATACAGCTTGGAGTAAGACAACATGCATAAAGAGGATGATGTGGTCAAAATACTCATTTGCCTAATAATTCTGCACTCCCTGTAACCACCCCCCTGGTGAACCATTTTAAGGTTAAACACAACAAAGATCCAGGGACATTGTCATGGACGATTGTTGAAGTTGTTGGTACAAACAACAGGGGAGGTGATAGGGACACCTTGCTTCTCAAAAGAGAGGTGTTTTGGATACACAGGCTGCACACCAGAATGCCAAATGGGCTTAATTCAGAATATGACCTTATCAATTTCTGGTGTTAGCCTGTGTATCCATCTATATATATGAACAATACCAATACTGTATATATAGGATGATGTATGTATAGTCACAAAGGGTGACTTATATCTAATCATCATAAATGGTACAGAAGTTCACTTACACTAAGTCAGCAATCAAGTTCATTTTATGAAGGTTCTTATTATTTATGTAATTATTATTATTATTTTTCAGACTTTCCCTTCACACAATATCGTTCTATACCTTTAATATAAATTAATATAATTTAATATGGTCCCAGAATTCTCAACACATGACTGACACATAATGATATCTATGTATAGAGCTATTTACTTTGCAATGATACAATTGTACATAATGCTGTTAAAGCAAACAGATATATGTGACTTATGTAAAATTTGTTTATGTTTTCATATGAAGAAGTGCACAATAAGATATATAGTGAACTACCTCATTTAAGCTCTACTGATATAGTTAAAATCTGTGAGTTGTCCTTGCATGTGTTGTAGTGGATTATAAGGAGTTAATTTCCAAACAGGGCTGTATATGTATACAGATTGACCCATAGGTGGAGGTGTGTATCAACCACGTAACAGTTTTGTTTTTAACCTATCACAGGTGAACTGTTCTTTTAAAAGGTAGGCCTTACTCTTACCCTTTAGCTATGATTACGGCCTTTGCCGAAACATGTCAGCAATAGGGTACGTGGGTGACCACTACTCCACCTAGCCCTGAGGTTTACGCTTTTCCTACACATCCGTTGTTGTGATTTTAAACACCTTGAATAAAGGACATTTGCATTTTGAAAAATCATCCGGTGCCTACGTTTTTCTTCTTTCTCATTGATACCTTTGGATATGGTTAAGGCACGGATGACACTTTGGCAGTAAACGTTTTTCCCACAAGGTGCTACAATACAGTGAAACCTGTCCTTGAAGTTGTGGACTCTCCCTGGTTCTATCTGGTTCACCTGCTTCACATTGTGACGTCACGCTTCCCCGGATCAGCCGCTCACACGCTGACACGCTGTAGGGATCCACACGGTTGCTCGACCCCCAGAATACTGTGAACGCACAGACACCTTCGTGAGAGGATCCGGAGCAGGATATTAGAGGTGGGTCCCCAGAATCAGCGTTGTCAGTAGCGTGCATACCGAAGGTTTAAATCAAAGACCTTACGGACCTTATTTATGGTGGGAGAGGTACTTCAAGGCACCTTATATATATATGTGGGACTTATGTGAGTTATACAATTTACCGTATTGTGCAAACAGGTGCTGCATTAACTTTGTTGTGACCCCTCTGAAGTTACCACACTCCTCAGAATATGTGAGAACGGCAGTGGATCTTAGTTACTTCTGCTAAGATCATAGAAATCACAGGCAGATTCTTCTTCTAATGCTGCCTGAGATGAAACAGTACACTCCGGTACCATTTAAAAATAACAAACTTTTGATTGAAGTTAAAAAACTAACTATAATACACCACTCTCCTCTTACTACGTCCATCTTTGTTGAGAGTTGCAAGAGAATGACTGGGTATGGCAGTGAGGGGAGGAGCTATATAGCAGCTCTGCTGTGGGTGATCCTCTTGCAACTTCCTGTTGGGAAGGAGAATATCCCACAAGTAATGGATTATCCATGGACTGGATACACTTAACAAGAGAAATTTAATTTTTTGGGTGCAGCAAAAAAGCTAAATGCCTTCTAAGGGCAATGCCCAACCAAATGCCCTATAAAAGTAGGTTTTTTAGATAGCATTTTTTTGGGGGGGTTACCTGTAGAATGGGTTAGTATTTATTTTAGTGAAAAAGAGCTAGATAACTTAAGGGCAATTCCGTACAAAAAAAACTATAGTTTCACTTATTTTTAGCATAAGTTTTAGAATAGGCATAACTGGTTTTTTTTTACTTTTGCTATTTTTTTCCCTGTAATTGTAGTTTTTTTGCTTTTGTTTACTGTAATGTTTTTTTTATTTTCAGGTAAGGTTAGGTTTTTTTTATCAGGTAAGGTTAGGGTTTTGTTTAGGTAACTTAGGGGGTGTTAGGTTAGGGGGGTTAGCTGGTTAGGGGGCTTTAGATATTAATGGGTATTTTATGGTGGAGATTGTGGTGGTTTAGGGGTTAATAGTGTAGCGGGTACTTTGAGATGAGGGTGCGTGATGGTTAAGAAGTTAATATTGTAGAGGGGTAGTTTGCGATGCGGGGGTGTGGCAGTTTAGGGGTTTATAGTGTAGAGTGGTGGTTTATGGTTTAATATTATAGCAGGTACTTTGCATTGAGGTGTGGTGGTTTAGGGTATTTTGCCGTGGGGGTTGTGGTGGTTTATGGGTTAAAAGTGTAGCAGGTACTTTGCAAAGGAGGTGTGTGATGGTTTAGGGATTAATAGTGTAGATGGGTAATTTGCGATGTGGTGGTGGTTTAGTTGATAATAGAGTAGTTTACAGCAACTGTTGCCTCTGGCCAAACTCTTTACACAACATTTCTTGTTGAATAAAAAGTTTGAGTGTTAAAAAAGCAAAAGATATTCAAGAGTGCCTGAGATAGGCATAATGCTATTGCAAGAATAAAGACAAATATAGAAAGGCTTTTATTTATAGGTCAATTCAATGATAAATATCCGAGAAAAATAGCCTGACAATCAGACCTGCTAATGGTCTCTAAAGCTACAGTGTCCTCTGTAAGTCATAACATTAATTTTTGGGCCATAATAGATTTCAATATTAATTCCATATGTGAAGTGGATATGAAACCCAATTTTTTTCTTTCATGATTCAAATAGAGCATGCAATTTTAAGCAACTTTTTAATTTATTCTTATACTATTTTTTTTCTTCATTCTCTTGGTATCTTTATTTGAAAAAACAGGAAGCCAGGAGCCAGACCATTTTTGCTTCAGCACCTGGGTAGCTTTTGCTGGTTGGTGGCTACATTTACATTAATTTTCAAAGTTTCATAAATATGCCTAGTTTACACAATAGGCCGGAATGATGTTCTGTTTCCGTGATCCTTGTTCAGAGAGGAATTGACAGGTATTTTGGCACTGGAATGAACTTTACAGAAGTAATCAGACTAATATAATACTAAAAAGTTTGAATCTGTAAGAAATTACTATTCTTAAAAGAATTTGCACCAAAAATACAAAATCATCATAGAACAAGCAAATAAATTATTTGTTCCTGAGAGTGCGCTCCTACATTTTATGAACAATAACAACATTATTTATTTTTTATAAATCTGACCATATAGTGGTTTATTTATTGAAATCGTTTTGTTTAACTTTTTTTTATATTTTTTTACCTTTAAGAGACTATTGGAAACAGGCTTACCGTGTATTCACCTTTTGGATTCATGACTTTCTAGGTCCCAAAAAATAGGAGACACATTCCTTTTTGCATTGTAAAGGCCATAAGAACTCAATAACGTGCACCAGATAACATTTATGTAGGATACCACACAATGGAATGTGATGCACCAGCAGAAGACATGTGTGATGAATAGAAAAAATATATAATATAACAAATCTTATTCTATTTATATTTATTAAACAAAATATATATACATATATAGGTATAATTTCTGGATTATATTTCAAAATATGTTGTAATCTGTTATTCGTATTTTATTTTTAGTTTATAATAAAACCTTTATTTATTATTTTTTTTTTAAATATTATTTTGTTTAATAAATAGTTTTAATCTATGTATGTGTGCATGTAACGATATATAAAATTTAACTAGTGTGTTTTTATATATATATATATATATATATATATATATATATATATATATATATATATATCTATACCCAAGGGTGAATCAAAAAGTAAAGTCTCCACAATTTAATTAATGAACATAATTTATAGACTGAAGTCTCCTGTACACAAAGTGACTGTTCAACATAATCCCCATTACATTCAAGACATTTACGCCATCGTTAAAGTATCAAATTCAGTTTGAAAAAATTCTGGAGTTTGATTCCTGACCCATGACATTACAGCTGATTTTACTTTTTCCAAGTTGTCAAATCTGAAACCACATAGGCTGTCCTTCATAGACCCAAACAGGTAGAAGTCCGAAGGTGCCATATCAAGGCTAAATGGTGGATGAGGTACCACAGACCCACTATTTC
Source organism: Bombina bombina (assembly GCF_027579735.1). Taxonomy (NCBI): domain Eukaryota; kingdom Metazoa; phylum Chordata; class Amphibia; order Anura; family Bombinatoridae; genus Bombina; species Bombina bombina. Next base: position 50,841,674 of record NC_069500.1, read on the forward strand.
CCCCCATTTTGGCTATCATCTGGATTGTGAACAATGATATCCCAAGTCAGCAATTATCACTTGTGCAGAACCATACAACACGTTCAATGCATCAGCAATGTCTTGAAATGTGATGCATCTCTCTCCTCAAATTAACTGATCAGCACGCTGTTGGTTCTTATCGCTGACAGATGTTGACAGACGGCCAATCCTTGTCTTATCTGCAATTTTGTTTTCTCCTTCTTGAAACTTCTTTACCCAACGCCTAACATTGCTAATGTCCACTACAGCGCCAGAGAGAAAGAGAAATTTAAATCTGCACAGAAACAATTGCTAAAAGCAAAAAAGTATAATCAGAGGATCCCTCAACCTCAAAGAGCAAAAATACACAATACAAATCCTAAAAGGAAAAAACACTGTTTCGCCGTACGTGACAGCTTAATTAGCAATACATGACAGAAAAGATTACACAATAAAACTGCATTTTAATCGAAAAAAAATAAATAAAATAAAAACAAAACAAGAAACTAAAAAATCGCAACAAGAAACTAAAAAATCTCCAGGGGTGAGGAGACCAACAGTTAAAGGGACATAATACTCATATGCTAAATCACTTGAAACTGATGCAGTATAACTGTAAAAAGCTGACAGTAAAATATCACCTGAGCATCTCTATGTAAAAAAGGAAGATATTTTACCTCACAATCTCCTTAGCTCAGCAGAGTAAGTTCTGTGTAAAAAGTTATACTCAGCTGCTCCCAGCTGCAGGTAAACAAATTTTAAAAAAATGAAGAAATGAACAGCAGCCAATCAGCATCAGCAGTGCTGAGGTCATGAACTCTTACTGTGATCTCATGAGATTTGACTTAACTCTCATGAGATTTCATAGTAAGCTTCCTTTACCTGATTGGTGAAATAATATGAGAGTGCACGATGCTAGTCCCTTCAGATGTCCCAGGACAAACACACTAAAATGCTGCTTAGAAATCCTTTACAATGGGAGGTGGCTACTGAGGAACTTTTGAGGTAAAATATCTTTCTTTTTTACATAGAGATGTTCAGGAGATATTTTCTAATCAGCTTTTTACAGCTATGCTGCATCACTTTCAAGTGTTTAAACATTTGGGTATTATGGCTCTTTAAACAACTTATACTGTAGTATCAAAAAATAAAATAAAAACATAAATAAAATAAAGTGCATACAATAAAAAACAATGAGAATCTCATACACTCTAAAATGCACAATGGGTTAAAATAGCATATAAGAGCAAATAAAGTTCATATCCATGAAGTGGACAAATCTCACAAAAGGAGGCTTGAAAATGGTGAGTGGACTCCAAGTGATATGAAGACGCTGAGATTGGAAAAGATCCCAATCAAAATAGGATGAAAAAACAAATCTAAGGTGCTTTAAATTACTTGCCCCGGGAGGATTTGGCTTCAGTTCACGCAGAGTAGTCCTTTAAAACAACCGTCAAGGATCTGAAAACGACCGTTGTGCTATTTTCATATAGCGCGCAAAAGGTGGTCTTAAAAAAAGTATCCACTATGTTATGGTTTGAATGTTATAACTTAGTGATAAGACTATTGGTACTGGTAAAGGACATAAAGCATAGGTATAAATATCAACGCGTTTCAGACGTTCACAGCCTTTTTCAAGCTCTACAGATAATGCGCCCATGGTGCTTTATTTACTGGCACACTGCTGATGCAGAGTAAGGGGGGCGTGACTGTAATTTTAAAAGTTTATCCAATAGGAAAAAAGAGGATTAGAGTGCCGTATATCTTAGACAGGGGCAAATTTTTAACAAATGTTTGACAGATTTGTAATCTTAACATAGACTTTAGCATTGCGAATAAACAATAATATCAATAATAAAAGATAGTAACTCAGTAATGAGAAAGTAGAAAGGGTGAAGAAATTGATATCTGTGACATAAGTGGTGATATAAAATATCATAGGGATACATTTATAGGGATAAATTTAATATATATATTCTCTCATATTGAAAACACCTATATGGTAATTAGCTAATGCTGACTTATGAATTTTATACGTGAATACCTGTGAGATGTGAAATATTTATATGTTATAGAATTCATAACATATAATATATTATATATAGTGAAAGTGAACTATTATTAGTGTTAAAAATATTTATCTAGCTATACAAATACATTTATTTGTATAGGTGGGTGCATACATCCAGAAAGAATTTTATATTCTTTAGATAATAAAGTGAATAGAAAAGTAAAAAATGATAATAATAATAATAATAATAATAATAATAATAATAATAATAGAAAATAATAAAAGAACCTAAAGTGAATTAATCATTTAAAAAGCAATTAATATCAAAATCAATATTTAGACCTTTGGGTTGAAGTATTTTTAGCTAAAAAAATCCACTTTCCTTCTTTTCTAAGGAGTTCCCTATATGTATTACAACCCCTCCAATGTCCTTTATGTTTGTCTATTCCCATATAAGAGAAATGTTTCATGTTAGCATTGTTACATAATGCAAAATGTTTGGGGACTGGCAAATCCTTGTTTCTTTCTAAAGTATGATTCACTATGAACCAAATATGCTCTCGGATTCTATCCTTTAGGGGTCTTTCCAATTCCCCTACGTATTGTTTCCCACATTTACATTGTACCATATTTTCCAAATTTTTCTCACTGCACCTGATAACTACAATATTTACAGGTTGTACATGGATAAAAACCTTGTATATTTGCTCCATGAAGGTCTTTAAAACTGCCTTTTCTTTTCTTTTTTAGCTCTGTGGGTGCTAAAATTGTTTTCAAATTTCTTGCCCTTTTAAAAACAACTTGTAGTCTCTTGGGCAGGAGTGGGCCTAACTGTTCATCTTGTTTCAGGAGTCCCCAGTGTTTTTTGAGGAGTATCATTGACAAATGTATCTGTTGATCAACGTGGTTTATCTTGTAGTAGTGTTTTTCTCTCTACTTTACATACTATATCTCTAGTTTCATTGATATTTTTCTCTTCATACCCTCGTTTTTTTTTTATATATACATAAAAATTGACCATTAGGGATATTCTCCTTCCATTTCTGATGGTGGCAGCTCAGTCTATGAACATAACTATTGGCATCAACTTATTTGAAGTGTGTTTTGGAAGTTAATTTATTGTCTTTAATGCAAATTTCCAAATCCAGAAAGTTTAAACTTGATTTGCTTATTTCATAGGTAAAATTCAGCCTCAAGTGAGACGTCCTGTTCTAAATAATATTTCACTGCCTGTAACCCATACTGATGGTTAATGCACGTGTACAGGAAAGTAACATCGCATGTTGCTAATACAAAATCTAATGCCGGTATATAAAGCACCATGGGCGCATTATCTGTAGAGCTTGAAAAAGGCCAAGAACAGTTTAAACATGTTGCTCTTTATACATATGCTTTATGTCCTTTACCGGTACCCGTAGTCTTGTCATTAAAACAGCAACATATTGTATACTTTGTTTAAGACCACCTTTTGCACACTATATGAAAATAGCACAACGGACGTATATATATATATATATATATATATATATATATATATATATATATATATATACTGTATATATACATATATATATATATATATATATATATATACATAAACAAGCAAAAGAAGAGTGCACTCGCCAGGACTTTTCAGTTATTTATTTCCTAACATGTGAACGTTTTCGGGGGATTAGCCCCTTCCTCAGACATACAAAAAAAATTTTTTTTTGTATTTCTGAGGAAGGGGCTAATACCCCGAAAACGTTCACATCTTAGGAAATAAATCACTGAAAAGTCCTGGCGAGTGCACTCTTCTTTTGCTTGTTCTATCCTTTCTGTTGCACCCCAGGCATTTGTATCCTTGTCTGTTCTACATATATATCACATCTCATTTTTCAACTGACAAAGTTAGCTTTGTGACTCAATATTCTTCAGAGTACCATAAAATCTGCAAAGTGATTAAAAAACATTTGCCCATGCTTTCAGCAGACAATAGGCTACAACAGGTGGTGCAAAAAGGCTGCAATTTTTCTTACCGAAAAGGTGTAACCTTGGGCAATATATTGTCAACTAGTGAGCTAAAAAGTGAAAAACCGAATAGTTCTTGGCTCCAAGTAAAAGGGATGCACAGATGTGGCTACAGCCAGTGCATCCCTTGCAGTTTTGGAAATTTGTCAAATACTTTCAAATCACATACCAATGGAAAAACCTATGAATTGGACACTTGTGTTAACTGCAGATCAAAACATGCTGTATACATGATCTGGTGCACATGCAATCAAAAACAATACATAGGGTGTACAATTCGTGAGGTTAGAGAGAGAATTAGGCAACACCTCTCTGATATCAAAAGGAAAGACGGATGTTCTGAACTAGCGAACCATTTCATCAAGGAACACAACAGCGATAATAAAACACTGAAATGGATGGTAATTGAGGCTGTTAAACTGCCCAAACGAGGGGGCAGCATTGGTAAACTCCTTTTAAAATGTGAGGCATTCTGGATTTTTAATCTAGATACCAGGATACCCAAAGGTTACAATTCAATTTTTGATTTAATCAATTTTTGGGAATAGCACTATGAGAATATCTTTATTACAACTCAGTGTTACTGACACCCCTCTGATTGAGAGATTTTTTTGCCCTCAGTTCACTTGTCATGAGTATAGTTATGCATATTATATATTTATACTCATATCCACACATTCACTTTATGAACATCCATAATCCCATTTAATGTCATGATTGATTTGTCTGTATCCCATATTGTATGTGTATCATTATTGCTACTAATATTGCTGTTATTATGTGTTTCTTCAAGTCTAAGACTTTGTTTGCCCCCTAAAAAACTTTGAGAAAATTATATTATTTTATGCCCATTAAGTATAACTGTAATCACAGTATTAGGGTATTGTTAATAAATATTGTATTACAAAGTTGAGTTGCCACCCAGATTGACCTGACATATGAGGGTCAGGGTATACATAAACTTTTGAAGTCCACCTTAAGTCCTGCCCATAGGTATATCCAGGTATTATTGGTCACATGGTCACATTCTTCCAATAAGTGAGGGGCAAGCTCTATTTATTTTAACTGATTTTACCTGGGAGTATGCTTATGATTAAGGCTGAAATGCCGAAACATGTAAAGCATACATCCTAGCTTTCCACTCCGACTGGTTTTAAACTGACCGAAATAAAGATTGCTTTTATTGTATCCTGAGAGAAGTGACGGCTTTTTCTTCTACTTTACAAGTTACCTACTTTCCCTGACCGGCTTGGGCACCTCTCAGCTACGCTGTGGATTTGTTCGTCCAAGTGACGTCCTGTTTGGGAGATCTGCTACCTGACTGCCATTGGAGGATTGTAACATGTGATACCCGGAAGTGCTTTGGAGTCCGGGCTCAGACACAGCAGGAGCGAATACCGAAGACAGCGCCGGCCGTTTTGTGCATGTTCCTGTCAGACTGATTTTCATCCTTACCTGGGGTGGTGAGTAAACCGTCCTTTGGTTTGTTGTTGTGATATTTCTGCTATTATACAGGCTGCACCAATTTTTACTTAAACACTGCTCAGTTCATGGAATATTATTGCTTCAGCGTTTTTCAGTGTGTATGCGCTCCGCATCTGTTATTCATTCTTACATCTCTCCTGCAATAGCTGTGGATATCAGCTGGCTGTGAATCATTTTTCTTTCTATTGTAAATAGTATATATATATATATATATATATATATATATATATATATATATATATATAAATAAATAAAAAGTTTCGGTTCTCACAGGAACCTTTATCAAAAAGAGGCTGTGACAGACATAAGTGAAACCAACACAACCCCCTTCTTATATACCATAACTAAATGAACTAAATCAGTTGTCCACCATCATCTGCATCACCGAACGCCCAGGAAGCACACTGAATCAGCAGGAGACACCACCGTGCAAACAGATGATGTCATACATATACACATTATTTAGTTTAAAGCCGGTAGCCTAGCACTCCAACCTATCCAATGTAATCATAACCCGGGTGCATTCCTAAAGTCTACAATACATCTCTTCTCAAAGAACGGCACTCATAGGATTTAAAACTTAAACAATCTTTAATTCCAATTCATAATAAATTAGATTAGTTGTCGACGTTTTGGCTCCACATTCAGCCTTTTTCAAGACAACATGTTCTAAAAAATACAAAACGCAGAGACAAAAAATTCAAACCAGATCAAAACACACATACATACAATATATAATAGTGTCAAACTTCAACCCCCCTTATAACAGTATTAAGTTCAGGTTAGATTAAAAGATTAGCAAACATGAACTAAAAATAGTGCATCAAAAGACAATATTACTGTAGTATCTGATAAGCTGCAATTTGAGCATGCAACTGCCCTCAATGTGGGTCGTTATGAGTCAATGCTATATAACTAATATGCGACAGAACTTATAGTTTTCTTATACTCAATAGGTGCACAAACCTTCAACTGTCACCATATATGTTATCCAATCTCACATAATCCTCACTTCATTTGACTCAGGCTTCTCATCTTTACTATCCAGTGCACAAGTCATATTATATCAAGCTCATAGGATGATTCACAACACTTTCACTCCACAGGCAAATCAAATTGTCCAGTAATACTAAGCCGTTAATCACGTAAAAATGTGTCCATAAATTCTATCAAATACATAAGCACACCTGCTCCACTATACATGAATGGGGAATCGATCAAAATATTAGGTGTTTAATTTGTGCAAACCTTTACATCCAGACGAATGTATATTATACATATTTGTTTCGCAAACCAATACACCAGCATCTAAAGTTAGCAGTAAAAAGTTTACTACATAAAACAAAGAGTTTCAGGACAGTATGTTACAATGCTCGCAACAACATAGCAATGTTTTGTTAATTGGATAGTGCTATCCATTACACCTCATGGAAATAGAGCCAAATGGAATTAATTAAGCGTTACAAGTACAAAAACCACTCCATAACCAACCAACGGTGGATTGGGTGATAGACCATACAAAACATAGTGTAAATAAGGTAGTTAAAATAGTAACTTACATGTAGCGATAGTAAACAATCACACTACACAGCGGCATCACAGCTGTACTCCCGAATAGCAGGCCTCTACAGCCACTATGAAAACCTTCCAAACAGCCAAGCTTTATAGCCACATGTGCCGGTAATAGCCTGGGTCAAATGGTATACCTGCTCCGACCACTTAAAGCAATACCGCCCATCAAGGCGAACATCACTTATCCGAATATATTATTATATATTATATTATTATATAATAGCAGCCATCCCACACTTGCAAAAATACATTTTTGTGGTGGATGGAGTTGTTATAGGTTGAAGTGTCATATGTGCAAATGTATTTATGATACTTTGTTGTGCCTTTGTAGCTTTTTGGTCTTTGGCTTTTGAGTTGGCTGAGATTATGTAGTAAATCCAAAAAACCTCTAGCACCAGGGTAAAAATATGTGCACGCTGTGAGGCTTCAAACCAAAAAAGCCCTATAGCCGCCATCAAACCCACACCGCAACTAAAAATAAAGTATTAACCCTTATATACGCCAACCCCAACATCGCAAACTACCTAATAAAACTATTAACCCCTAATCTGCCATTAACCCACAACGCAAACTACCTATTAAAGTATTAACTCCTAAACCGCCAAAGGCCACAACGCAATAAATCTATTAAAGTATTAACACCTAAACTGCCAAAGCCCACAACACAAATAAATAATTAAACTACTAAGCCCCCTAACCAAACACCCCCTAACCTAACACCCCTAAATTAACCCAAATTACCTAAATTACAAAATACTAAAGTTACTATTAAAATAAAATAAAAACTAACATTCTTTAAAAATAAAAATAAAAATAAGTATAAAATAAAGGGACAATCTAGTCAAAATAAAAATTCTGGTGTAGACTGTACCTTTAAGCTTCAATTACAGAAAATAAAAAAATCTAAGATTACAGAAAATAAAAAACAAAATTATCAAATTTAAAAAAAATTATACCTAATCCCTATGAAAATGAAAAAGCCCCCCCAAAATAAAATACCCCCTAATCTAAGAATAAACTACCAGTATCCCTTAAAAGGGCTTTTTGCAGGGCATTGCCCCAAGATAAACAGCTCTTTAACAGTCAAAATACACAAAGTCCCTGCTAATAGTAAACCCCCCAACCCACCCACCAAACCCCCCAAAATAAAAGAACCTAACACTAAAAAACCTAACCTACCCATTGCCCTGAGAAGGACATTTGTTCGGGCATTGCTCTTAAAAGGGCATTTAGCTCTTTTACAAAGTGTCCACCTTAAACTAAATAAACCCCCCACCCAAAAAAAAATTCAAATAAAACCTAAGTCTGGTGGAGAAGGTCCTGTCCCATGCGGTGAAGTCTTCTTCCAAGCGGCAACCTCTTCTTTCTTCTTCCAGGAACAATCCGGAGCGGAGAGGATGGTTGAGCTGAAGACTGATATTCAAATCAGCCAATAGAATTTCAGTAGCTCTCATCCTATTGGCTGATTTGAATTTGAAGAATCAAATCAGCCAATAGGAATTCAAGGGACACCATTTTTAATCGCGTACCTTGAATTCACTATCCAGTGTGCGGCGGCGATCGTATGAAGAGGATCCTCCATGCTCCATGGCTCCGCGGTCGCTGGTCATCAGTTCCAGGGTCGCCGGTCTTCAGTTCCAGGGTTGCCGGTCTTCAGTTCCCGGGTCGCCGGTCTTCAGCTCTGCAGTCATCAGTCTTCAGCTCTGCCCTCCACCCTGCTCTCCGCTCCGCACCGGATTGTTCCTGGAAGAAAGAAGAGGTTGCTGCTTGGATGAAGACTTCATCGCATGGGACAGGACCATCTCTGCCGGACTTCAGGAACGGTCAGTACCAACCTGGGGGTTAGATTTAGGGTGTTTTTTGTTTTTGTTTTGTTTCTTTATTTAGATTAGGGTGGGCACTTTGTAAAAGAGCTAAATGCCCTTTTAAGGGCAATGCCCAAACAAATGCCCTTTTCAGGGCAATGGGTAGTTTAGGTTTTTTAGTGTTAGATTCTTTTATTTTGGGTGGTTTGGTGGGTGGGGGGGTTTACTGTTAGGGGGAACTTGTGTGTATTTTGACTGTAAAAGAGCTGTTTATCTTGGGGCAATGCTCTGCAAAAAGCCATTTTAAGGGCTACTGGTAGTTTATTCTTAGATAAGGGGGTGTTTTTATTTTGAGGGGGCATTTTATTTTCATAGGGATTAGGTATAATGTTTAAAAATGTGATAATTTTGTTTTTTATTTTCTATAATCTTAGATTTTTTTATTTTCTGTAATTGTAGCTTAAAGGGACAGTCTACAGCAGAATTGCAGAATTTTAATTTTGATTAGACTGTCCCTATAATTTATACTTATTTTTTTTATTTATTTTTTTAAAGTAGTGTTAGGTTTTTTATTTTAATAGTAATATTAGTATTTTGTAATTTGGGTTCATTTAGGGAGTGTTAGGTTAGGGAGTGTTAGGTTAGGGGGCTTAGTAATTTAATTATTTCTCTGCGTTGTGGGCTTTGACAGTTTAATACTTTAATAGGTTTATTGTGTTGTGGCTTTGGTTTTTAGGGGTTAATACTATAATAGGTTGTTTGTGTTCTGGGTTAATAGCGGATTACGGGTTAATAGTTTTAATAGGTAGTTTGCGATGTTGGGGTTGGTGGATTTAGTGGTTAATACTTTAGTTAATACTTGCGGTGTGGGTTTGATGGCGGATATAGGGGTTAATAATTGAATTATTACTTGCGGTGTGGGTTTGATGGCGGATATAGGGGTTAATAGTTTAATTAGGCATATTGCGTTGTGGGGGGGTTGTCAGGGTTTTACGTGTCTGGCTTATTTTTGGGAAACCGGTTAGACTTTTAAGGGATATTTGATATATATTTTTTTATTTTTCTTAGGCACCGGCAGTTTCTAAAGTGCCGTAAGTCACTAGTGACTCCAGAAATTTGTATTTACGCTCATTTCTGGACATCGCTAGTTTATCTGATTTATGGCACTTTATGAACTGCCGGCGGGATTTATTGGATAAAAAAATAATTTATAAAGAACTTTGAAGAAGACATAACCATATGTGATATAGCCCAAGTAATACCTAATAAAAACATTTTCTTGATGAATGAAAAACATAGGGTATAATTTTAAATGAATGTGAAAGAAATTAGCAAATAATTGCTTATTATTCTAATGGAAATTACTCATTAAAGGCTAAATCTTAATTATTGAGAAAAGACATAGAGGAACTCAATTTTAAGATTACAAGGTGCCTATGGGAGAAGTTTAATAATAATTCACTGTTCAATAGGTAATCAGCTGAGATTAATGAGCAATTCAGAGACCAGGTTTATTTAAAATAAGGCTAGCGGCAGAATTAATGATCAGTTGAGCACCTGAAAGATATTTTTAGGCCAGTCGAACAGTGTAATCAGTGCATTAATCAATAGTATAAGGAATGAGGATGGAATTAAAACCATAGCGCATCAATATTTTGTTATTTTGCAACTTTAATGATAATGTGATTAGACAATAATACTTGTTATTATTATTAAAAGTATATGAATAGAATATATATGGATATAAAGTACAACAAATACATGTCTAGATTCTAAAGTAAAACAGAATAGACAGGAAACAGTATAGACAGAGAGTAGACACACAATAAACAATGCAATTGCTTGGAAAAAAAAACATGTTAAAATACAATGTAAATGTTAAGAAAATATAACTTAATTTTAAAGGGATAGTCTAGTCAAAATTAAATTGAAGAAACAATATCCCAATGAACTCATAGAAGGGAGTTATTTGAAAGCCAGGAACAAATGTAGAATTTTTTTTTTTGTTAACAATTTAAATAAAAATGGAAATTTGGTAGTTCAGACAGTAGAGAAATCAGTCAAACAACGAAATGAGACAAATAATAATGAAGTTAGATTTATTACTCAATACAACAATAATCATAATAAGATTAGAAAAATTCTCAAGAAATATTGGTATGTATTAGTAGGTGACCCATTATTAAAAGACACTATGGCCTCTTTTTAACAAGTTCCGAATGGAGCTTGATGGCCCCTGTTTCTGGCGAGTCTTCAGACTCACAAAGACCCCTGCTCCATAACCTGTCCGGCTGCTCTGAGCAGGCGGACAGACATTGCCGCAAATCAACCCGATCGAGTACGATCGGGTTGATTGACACCCCCTTGCTGGCGGCCCATTGGCCGCGAGTCTGCAGGGGGCGGTGTTGCACCAGCAGCTCTTGTGAGCTGCTGGTGCAATGCTGAATATGGCAAGCGTATTGCTCATCGTATTCAGCTAGGTCTGGCGGACCTGATCCGAACTGTCGGATCAGGTCTGACAGACCTTGATAACTAGAGGCCTATAGGTCAAGATCCTATTTGCACTTTTAGGAGAGCACCAATTTTGAAGAACAAGCTAGCTCCCAGTAAAGTAGTGATGAAATCATACAATCGAAAAACCAAGATAAACCATACTAGTAGTCAACTTTTGGGTAAACCAGGTTTTTATAAATGCAATCGCCAAAATTGCAGTCTATGTGCATACACTACAGGGAAGAGAACAAATTTTACTTCTTTTGTCAGCAATGAGAAATTTGAAATTAATTCTCACTTCACTTGTGACTCTCCTTTTGTAGTGTATATGCTAGAATGCAGATGTGGAATTCAATATGTAGGGAGGACTTCCAGACCCCTCAAGAAAAGGTGGGGGGAACATAAAAGAAATATTAGTAAGGATATAAAAAATCATAGTGTCCCTAGACATGTATCTCAATGTCATCCGGGACAAACTGATACTTTTAGCATTTTTCCATTGGAGCTTGTGACTCCTAAGTGGGGCAGAAATAAATATGTGCATTTGAGACAGAGGGAAACGTTTTGGATTTGTAAACTCAAATCCTTATCTCCCTATGGTTTGAATGCACATATTGATATGGCGGCTTTTAATTGAGGGCTAGTATAAGTTCCACACATTTAGTTATATAGGTATTTATCAAAACCAACAACACACTCTTTGTGAGGTATTCTTCATGAGGTCTTTATTTTATCATTCAGTATCTGATTCACTGAATTTTTAGATCAGTTAGCAATACATAACAGGACCAGTATAGGTGTTTATCCTATATGGAGTATATATGTATATTACTATGGAATACATAGATAGGTCTAATTACAATACTTGTATACATTGGATAGGGGTTTATCGGTAATCTAGGGCATTCACTTGCTTCCAGAATGTACTGTTGGTATGCCCTGATTTGATAGGCAAATTGTTCATATTTAATTTAATATATGTCTTTTTATTAGTCATATATAGGGGTTATATCTGTTGCTGCAAATGTTATACATACATTTTTTAATGTTAAGAATAATTATATAATGACATGTTTGTATATATATATATATATATATATATATATATATATATATACATACTCTGTTTTTATATCCGTCATCCTTTTAAGGGGTCTTTTTTATTTTTGTTTTTGTTTTGATTTATAACATTTCTAAAATTGTTGATTTTGTTAACGTGGTACGTTAAACGCCATGGGCGAAGGTTTGCCGATACATTAAAATTCACAAACATTAATATGTGCAGATTACACCGTGAGAAGGACAATCTCTAGTAATTTGGTAATACATAATACTCTTTAAGTTTGACGCGCTGCCAAATACCAGCTTTGTGAGATCTGTCATTTAGTGAGGCAGCGTCATGGGGGTGTACCTGTGAGTGATCAATGTGGATGAATAGCGCCTTGTCACACTGCTCTGTAAGGCATGGGGAGGCTGGTACAAGAAATCTCAATCTGATTGGGAAGGCAAATAGCCAATAGAGACCAAGTTGTATTTGATTAGAACGCGGCTTACCTTCGCGCATGCGCATTGACACATGGAAGACGCCTATTTTAGTGTTTAAAAGTCGTGGACAATTCATTTGTATATTTATACACCTGATGAAACGGTTGTGTTAGACCGAGAAACGTTGTGTTTGTTTTTAAATAAAGTCTTTTATACTTCACATAGACTTTATCCATGACTTTTGATTTTACATACTGCAGAGGCTACGCTTATACGGATGGTAATATTGCCTTATGCAACTTTTTGCTGCATTTATACCTGAGGGGTATACATCTGTGTGGTTTTGCCAGTACAGGAGACTGTTGTAAAAAGATAACAGTACTGCAACCATTGGAGCATCGTATCTATAGAACGCTGGAGTGCAGTTCATCTGGAACTATAACAAGAGTGAAAGTTGTCTGGGCGACTTATAAGAGTCCAGGAGGAGTTAGTGACACTTCTCAAGTGTCTTTAATCTTGTAAGTATTGCAATACTTGCGCAGACTGCGCTTATATGCTGTTGATTGTGCACTATGGTGGCGCCTTCTTCTTTGTTCTTCTAGCCTCCTTGTAGTCAAAAATAAACTTTCACGATTCAGTTAGAGCATGCAATTTTAAGCAATGTTCTAATTTACTCCGATTATCAATTTTTCTTCATTCTCTTGGTATCTTCATTTGAAAAAGCTGGAATGTAAGCTTAGGAGCCGGCTCATTTTTAGTTCAGCACCTAGGTAGTGCTTGCTGATTGGTGGCTACATGGAGACACCAATCAACAAGCTCTACCTACTCCTAAATTAAAACTAAAAACACACATTTTGAAAATTATGCTACATATCAACATTAGAAAATATTTATAAATATGTTTTATTTAGAAATTTGGATAATTAAAACACAAATTGCCAAAACATGAATCATATAAAGTTCTGGTGACAATTCTATTGGTGGTTTTAAAGGACCTTTACCAAATATTACTGGCAAGGCTGTGTAGAACATGTTTGTAATTTTTTAAAACAAGGGTTATCCCTTTTTCCATGGATATCAGATTGTATCTAGATTGTTAGTTCCCACAGGAATAGGGCCCGCAATTCCCCCTGTATTTGTCTGTAAAATGTTGTCTCTTATTGTATTGTTTCTCCGTTGTACTTTTATCCTTGTACCCATGGGCAGCGCTGCAGAATCTGTTGGTGCTTTATAAATAAAGAATAATAATACTAATAATATTGTCAGAGCCCTTTACACAGCTGCATAGAAGTTAGACAACAATGTGAATAGCGTGGTCATTGCAGGTCTTGATCCTAACATCAGGACACAGAAACAAACTCAAGAAAAGTTTATCTCTAATGAGCCACTAATTTGTTTCTATTTCTCAAGAGTACTTAGTCTAAAGACTGTATATTTTTATACCTTTTTTAAATCATACTTCTGATTATTATTTCCATTGGCTTTTTCAGTAACTCACTCAACATACTCTTGAAGAATATCTTTACATTTTTGGACATACTGATAATAAGAAAAATCAAGATGAATTTTAAAAAGGGGAAAATCCAGTGGATTAATATCTGCTACAAATAAGTGATAAAAAGAGTTGTACCTATTCTACACATTTTTTTCCCACAGTTTCTGTGCTTAAATAATAGAGGCATTTTTGCTCTGTATTGGTTTCACCAAAATTATCTGGTCTCTTGTTAAGTGTATCCATACATATACAGGTAGCCCTCAGTTTACGCCGGGGTTAGGTTCCAGAAGGAATGGTTGTAAATCGAAACCGTTGTAAATTGAAACCCAGTTTATAATGTAAGTCAATGGGAAGTGAGGGGGATGGGTTCCAGGCCCCTCTCAAAATTGTCATAAGTAACACCTGATACATTATTTTTAAAGCTTTGAAATTAAGACTTTAAATGCTAAACAGCATTATAAACCTAATAAAATAATCACACAACACAGAATATATAATTAAACTAAGTTAAATGAACAAAAACATTTTCTAAACAGCATTATAAACCTAATAAAATAATCACACAACAGAGACTTCACTTGCATTTTTCAGCAAACAGTTATTTCTATGCATTCCAATCTGGACTGATTTATAGACAGGAAGATCTTGTTCCTTTGAAATCTGCTTGATAGCTCAGGTCTGGTTAAACTGATTAATTTCAGCTTGCTTGGCTTTGCTGCAACACAAGCGGACAGCTCAACCTACTGGCTATTTTAATAAATGCACTGCTTCTCAATGCTTTTCAATAGTAGTCACATGACTGGAAAAAAAGGTTGTTATTCTGAAACGGTGTAAATTGAACCGTTGTAAAACGAGGGCCACCTGTACTTAAATACTGTTTTTAACAGACAAATAGGGATTTCTTGTGATAACTTATAATGGAACATAAAATAACAACAAATAGAAATGTAATACTGAAATATGAGGCGTTTTAAAAATAAACATTTTTGCATTTTTACATTTAAACAAAACTTTTGTAGGTAAAAAATAAATCCTCAAAATAGAGTAATTATTATGTCCTAATTTTAGGAATACCTCATATATCTTGTTTTTAAAGTATATATAAAGTATATAAATACTACAAGGATACAATTATTGGTAAACACTAAAATTTTCTATACTTGGAAGTATATATTTAGAGAAACTAGACATTCCACGGTATTTATCTAGAAACATTTAGACAATTTTAATTGAACTCTTTTATCGCCAACATAAAACTATAACACTTAGGGATAAAAAAATAAAATTATATAAAAAAAATCTTTATTAAAATATATGTATTAAAAATATACGTTATGATCATGCATGCAGTCCCTGAGACACCCTGTCCATATGATCGTTTGCATGGGGGGCCATAATAATGCTATTTCTGCTTTGCTTCACTTTTTAGTCATGCAGAAATAGTGCATCCTTGCTTATCCCTTACGTCATCTGTTGTTAAGGGGTTAAGGGTCTTAAACATGTAAATAAAGCTCTTTCAGTATAACATGCAGTTGTTCTCAATTTGTAGTAATTTTAGCGTCTTTTTAATGATTCTAACTTTAAAATCCCCACATGGTCAGAATGCAATTTGTTTGGGAAACCCATAATAGGTAAATAATTTCTGTCATACAGGGGTCAAGTCAAGTGGGAACGCATGGGAACGAAGTTCCTACACTATTTTTGCAGGAGAACAGAAATGCTTCAGTAAACACTGCTGCTGCTGCTGCTGGTGGGAGGAGCTGGAGAACAGTCTGGTTAGAGGGATAGTGAGATCCTCTAGTAATGGGCAGTAATAGCAACGGAAATTGGCAGCACTATACAAATAAATTATAATAATGATAATAATAATAACACTTCATACAATACACTAAAGGCAAGACTGTCAGTGGTCCTGCTGTGTGATCACCCTGCATTGTATGGAAAACATGGTGCTTACATTTCTGTGTGGCTTGCTCTGGGGTTATACGACTATTGCACCTTAAGTGGATGAGACTGTGACAGAGGAGGAGTCTCAGGCCCCAAGGCAACCATTCAACCCTTAACTGGATTTAATTTTCTTTAATTAACCAAAGTGTATAGATCATATACATACAGTGTACTGTATGTGTTTGTATGTGTATAAAACAATATTAATTGTAAGGCTGATGGAAGTCTTTGCGAGTTACTACACTTTTTTTTGTAGGACTTGACCCCTGCTGCCATAACACCACAGCAACGGTAGCAGCTTTGTATTCTTTGAGGAGTTTGGGGTCTCATATCCTTCTCATTAGTAGTAGGTGATTGAAATTTGTATTTTATTTCCTAATATCCCTCACATGAAATAAAGGAATTGCCAGAAATAAAGTGAGTGGTCTCATGCACCTTTAAATAGCAGTGGTTGCCATAGAAATAACTACCACCTGTATACATGGTGCCTTTTACAGTCCTCTGGGCCATAAAAAGGGCTCTTGCACCCCAAAATTTGCTGCTCTTTCTAAGTATAAAAGGGAGGGAGGCTGCTCTTTCTAAGTATAAAAATAGTAATATTTTGTAAAATTCTATATAGGATGACTTTTGGATGGAGTAGGAAACCCTCTGGGAATTAAGAATTGTGTGTTATTTTAAAGGGACAGTCTATTCAAAAATAAACTTTCATGATTCAGATAGGGCCTGACATTTTACACAACTTTCCAATTTATTTTAATTTAATTTTTGCTTTGTTCTCTTGGTATTCTTAGTTGAAAGCTAAACCTAGGAGGCTTATATGCTATTTTTTAGTCCTTAAAGGCCGCCTCTTATCTGAATGCATTTGACAGTTTTTTCAAAACTAGAGGGCGTTAGTTCATGTGTGCCATATAGATAGCATTGTGCTCATGCCAGTGGAGTTACCTACAAGTCATCACTGATTTGCTAAAATGAAAGTCTGTCAAAAGAACTGAAATAAGGGGGTAGTTTGCAGAGGCTTAGATACAAGGTAATCACAGAGGTAAAAAACATAGGCCTAGATTTAGAGTTCGGCGGTAAAAGGGCTGTTAACGCTCCGCGGGTTTTTTTCTGGCCGCACCATAAATTTAACTCTGGTATCGAGAGTTCAAACAAATGCTGCGTTAGGCTCCAAAAAAGGAGCGTAGAGCATTTTTACCGCAAATGCAACTCTCGATACCAGAGTTGCTTACGGACGCGGCCGGCATCAAAAACGTGCTCGTGCACGATTCTCCCATAGGAAACAATGGGGCTGTTTGAGCTGAAAAAAAACCTAACACCTGCAAAAAAGCAGCGTTCAGCTCCTAACGCAGCCCCATTGTTTCCTATGGGGAAACACCTCCTAAGTCTGCACCTAACACCCTAACATGTACCCCGAGTCTAAACACCCCTAACCTTACACTTATTAACCCCTAATCTGCCGCCCCCGCTATCGCTGACCCCTGCATTACACTTTTAACCCCTAATCTGCCGCTCCGTAAACCGCCGCCACCTACGTTATCCCTATGTACCCCTAATCTGCTGCCCTAACATCGCCGACCCCTATGTTATATTTATTAACCCCTAATCTGCCCCCCACAACGTCGCCGACACCTACCTACAATTATTAACCCCTAATCTGCCGAGCGGACCTGAGCGCTACTATAATAAAGTTATTAACCCCTAATCCGCCTCACTAACCCTATCATAAATAGTATTAACCCCTAATCTGCCCTCCCTAACATCGCCGACACCTACCTTCAATTATTAACCCCTAATCTGCCGACCGGAGCTCACCGCTATTCTAATAAATGTATTAACCCCTAAAGCTAAGTCTAACCCTAACACTAACACCCCCCTAAGTTAAATATAATTTTTATCTAACGAAATAAATTAACTCTTATTAAATAAATAATTCCTATTTAAAGCTAAATACTTACCTGTAAAATAAATCCTAATATAGCTACAATATAAATTATAATTATATTATAGCTATTTTAGGATTAATATTTATTTTACAGGCAACTTTGTAATTATTTTAACCATGTACAATAGCTATTAAATAGTTAATAACTATTTAATAGTTACCTAGTTAAAATAATTACAAATTTACCTGTAAAATAAATCATAACCTAAGATATAATTAAACCTAACACTACCCTATCAATAAAATAATTAAATAAACTACCTACAATTACCTACAATTAACCTAACACTACACTATCAATAACTTAATTAAACACAATTGCTACAAATAAATAAAATTAAATAAACTATCTAAAGTACAAAAAATAAAAAAGAACTAAGTTACAGAAAATAATAAAATATTTACAAACATAAGAAAAATATTACAACAATTTTAAACTAATTACACCTACTCTAAGCCCCCTAATAAAATAACAAAGCCCCCCAAAATAAAAAATTCCCTACCCTATTCTAAAATACAAATATTACAAGCTCTTTTACCTTACCAGCCCTGAACAGGGCCCTTTGCGGGGCATGCCCCAAGAATTTCAGCTCTTTTGCCTGTAAAAAAAAACATACAATACCCCCCCCCCAACATTACAACCCACCACCCACATACCCCTAATCTAACCCAAACCCCCCTTAAATAAACCTAACACTACCCCCCTGATGATCTTCCTACCTTGTCTTCACCATGCCAGGTTCACCGATCCGTCCTGGCTCCAAGATCTTCATCCAACCCAAGTGGGGGCTAGACATCCACTGAAGAAGTCCAGAAGAGGGTCCAAAGTCTTCCTCCTATCCGGCAAGAAGAGGACATCCGGACCGGCAAACATCTTCTCCAAGCGGCATCTTCTATCTTCTTCCATCCGATGACGACCGGCTCCATCTTGAAGACCTCCAGCGCGGATCCATCCTCTTCTTCCGACGACTAGACGACGAATGACGGTTCCTTTAAGGGACGTCATCCAAGATGGCGTCCCTCGAATTCCGATTGGCTGATAGGATTCTATCAGCCAATCGGAATTAAGGTAGGAATTTTCTGATTGGCTGATGGAATCAGCCAATCAGAATATAGTTCAATCCGATTGGCTGATCCAATCAGCCAATCAGATTGAGCTCGCATTCTATTGGCTGTTCCGATCAGCCAATAGAATGCGAGCTCAATCTGATTGGCTGATTGGATCAGCCAATCGGATTGAACTATATTCTGATTGGCTGATTCCATCAGCCAATCAGAAAATTCCTACCTTAATTCCGATTGGCTGATAGAATCCTATCAGCCAATCGGAATTCGAGGGACGCCATCTTGGATGACGTCCCTTAAAGGAACCGTCATTCGTCGTCTAGTCGTCGGAAGAAGAGGATGGATCCGCGCTGGAGGTCTTCAAGATGGAGCCGGTCGTCATCGGATGGAAGAAGATAGAAGATGCCGCTTGGAGAAGATGTTTGCCGGTCCGGATGTCCTCTTCTTGCCGGATAGGAGGAAGACTTTGGACCCTCTTCTGGACTTCTTCAGTGGATGTCTAGCCCCCACTTGGGTTGGATGAAGATCTTGGAGCCAGGACGGATCGGTGAACCTGGCATGGTGAAGACAAGGTAGGAAGATCATCAGGGGGGTAGTGTTAGGTTTATTTAAGGGGGGTTTGGGTTAGATTAGGGGTATGTGGGTGGTGGGTTGTAATGTTGGGGGGGGGGTATTGTATGTTTTTTTTTACAGGCAAAAGAGCTGAAATTCTTGGGGCATGCCCCGCAAAGGGCCCTGTTCAGGGCTGGTAAGGTAAAAGAGCTTGTAATATTTGTATTTTAGAATAGGGTAGGGAATTTTTTATTTTGGGGGGCTTTGTTATTTTATTAGGGGGCTTAGAGTAGGTGTAATTAGTTTAAAATTGTTGTAATATTTTTCTTATGTTTGTAAATATTTTATTATTTTCTGTAACTTAGTTCTTTTTTATTTTTTGTACTTTAGATAGTTTATTTAATTGTATTTATTTGTAGCAATTGTGTTTAATTAATTTATTGATAGTGTAGTGTTAGGTTAATTGTAGGTAATTGTAGGTAGTTTATTTAATTATTTTATTGATAGGGTAGTGTTAGGTTTAATTATATCTTAGGTTAGGATTTATTTTACAGGTAAATTTGTAATTATTTTAACTAGGTAACTATTAAATAGTTCTTAACTATTTAATAGCTATTGTACATGGTTAAAATAATTACAAAGTTGCCTGTAAAATAAATATTAATCCTAAAATAGCTATAATATAATTATAATTTATATTGTAGCTATATTAGGATTTATTTTACAGGTAAGTATTTAGCTTTAAATAGGAATTATTTATTTAATAAGAGTTAATTTATTTCGTTAGATAAAAATTATATTTAACTTAGGGGGGTGTTAGTGTTAGGGTTAGACTTAGCTTTAGGGGTTAATACATTTATTAGAATAGCGGTGAGCTCCGGTCGGCAGATTAGGGGTTAATAATTGAAGTTAGGTGTCGGCGATGTTAGGGAGGGCAGATTAGGGGTTAATACTATTTATGATAGGGTTAGTGAGGCGGATTAGGGGTTAATAACTTTATTATAGTAGCGCTCAGGTCCGCTCGGCAGATTAGGGGTTAATAAGTGTAGGTAGGTGTCGGCGACGTTGTGGGGGGCAGATTAGGGGTTAATAAATATAACATAGGGGTCGGCGATGTTAGGGGTAGCAGATTAGGGGTACATAGGGATAACGTAGGTGGCGGCGATTTGCGGTCGGAAGATTAGGGGTTAATTATTTTAAGTAGCTTGCGGCGACGTTGTGGGGGGCAGGTTAGGGGTTAATAAATATAATATAGGGGTCGGCGGTGTTAGGGGCAGCAGATTAGGGGTACATAAGTATAACGTAGGTGGCGGTCGGCAGATTAGGGGTTAAAAATTTTAATCGAGTGGCGGCGATGTGGGGGGACCTCGGTTTAGGGGTACATAGGTAGTTTATGGGTGTTAGTGTACTTTAGGGTACAGTAGTTAAGAGCTTTATAAACCGGCGTTAGCCAGAAAGCTCTTAACTCCTGCTATTTTCAGGCGGCTGGAATCTTGTCGTTAGAGCTCTAACGCTCACTGCAGAAACGACTCTAAATACCGGCGTTAGAAAGATCCCATTGAAAAGATAGGCTACGCAAATGGCGTAGGGGGATCTGCGGTATGGAAAAGTCGCGGCTGAAAAGTGAGCGTTAGACCCTTTAATCACTGACTCCAAATACCAGCGGGCGCCCAAAACCAGCGTTAGGAGCCTCTAACGCTGGTTTTGACGGCTACCGCCGAACTCTAAATCTAGGCCATAATTTATGTAAGAACTTACCTGATATATTCATTTCTGTCATATTGGCAAGAGTCTATGAGCTAGTGATGTATGAGATATATAACATCCTACCAGGAGGGGCAAAGTTTCCCAAACCTCAAAATGCCTATAAATACACCCCTCACCACACCTACAATTCAGTTTAACAAATAGTGGAGTGAAAAAGAAAGGAGTAAAAAGCATCAACAAAGGAATATGGAAATAATTGTGCTTTATACAAAAAAATCATAACCACCATAAAAAGGGTGGGTCTCATGGATTCTTGCCAATATGAAAGAAATGAATTTATCAGGTAAGTTCTTAAATAAATTATGTTTTCTTTCATGTAATTGGCAAGGATCCATAAACTAGTGACGTATGGGATAGAATTACCCAAGATGTGGAACTCCACACAAGAGTTACTAGAGAGGGAGGGATAAAATAATAACAGCCATTTTCCGCTGAGAAAATTAAATCCTCAACAAAAAAGTTTTTCTCATGAATGAAAGAAAAAAATTAAAAAATAAGCAGAGGAATCAAACTGAAACAGCTGCCTGAAGAACTTTTCTTCCAAAAACTGCTTCTGAAGAAGCAAATACATCAAAATGTTAGAATTTAGTAAATGTATGCAAAGAAGACCAAGTTGCTGCTTTGCAAATCTGATCAAGTGAAGCTTCATTCTTAAAAGCCCACGACGTGGAGACTGATCTAGTACAATGAGCTGTAATTCTCTGAGGCGGGGCCTGACCTGACTCCAAATAATCCTGATGAATCAAAAGCTTTTACCAAGATGCCAAGGAAATGTCAGAAGCCTTCTGACCTTTCCTACAACCAGAAAAGATAACAAATAGACTAGAAATCTTCCTGAAATCTTTAGTAGCTTCAACATAATATTTCAAAGCTCTTACCAAATCCAAAGAATGCAAGGATTTTTCCAAAGAATTCTTAGGATTAGGGCACAAGGAAGGGACAAAAATGTCTCTATTAATGTTGTTAGAATTAACAACCGTAGGTAAGAATTTAAAATAAGTCCGCAACACTGCCTTATCCTGATGGAAAATCAGAAAAGGAGATTCACAAGAAAGAGCAGATAATTCAGAAACTCTTCTAGCAGAAGAGATGGCCAAAAGGAACAACACTTTCCAAGAAAGTAGTTTAATGTCCAAAGAATGCATAGGCTCAAAAGGAGGAGCCTGTAAGGCCTTCAAAACCAGATTAAGGGCTCCATGTACTAAGCAGTCAGCGAGCTACCCGCAACAAATCTCGCGTCAAAATTCGCAAACTGATATGTACAAAGCCGTCAATTATGTTAAAACTCGCATCTTTAAAATTGCGAGCGTACTTATCCGCCAAACCTCGCTACCGCTCCATTTTTCACTGTAATTAGACACATTTGACCACCAACTCGCCAAAAACGAATGTACTAAAAAATCTATTTGTCCGCTCGCTACAATTTCCACTCCCACCTCGTTATTTTTGCCTCGCCACCTTTTAGGTGGCGGGCAAGGTACAAAACAATAGGAAAGTCAATTTAGACGCCAGTCTAGACATATATAAAAGGCAGTAATATCAGCATTGTACTTACAGCATAACTGGCGTCTAATTTGTCTCTCATTTCCATGTACATAAATTGCGCCCAATTTGTCGACTGTAATTAAAGAGTAATCTATATTTTAAATTTGTATTGTATAGTTGTCAATCTTTATAATTATTTTTATATTAATATTTATATATTATCAGATCCAGATGAAGCCATATCCAAATTGTAAATAAATATTACAAAAATAACGCTCTGTTTTCACTCTTCAAAAAATTTTGAACAATAATAAAGTTGTTTAGATAAGTTGAACTTTTATAGGAGCAAAATTCTATTCCCGTGACTACTATGATGTTCGTGACACCTTGCATGTCACGTGTTAATAATTGGCCAGACAATTCAACTGAAAGTTAAGTACATCAGCTTAGTCGCGGCGAGTGAGGCGTCAAATTTATCAACAATCCGCAACTGCTCGCGGCGGGCTAGACTTGTCTATTTATTGGGGGAATATTAGTACATAACGACAGCGGACACCATTTCGCCCGCGGCGAGTAACGGCGAGTTTATCCGCGTCTACAATGACGGATGAATTGACGGCTTAGTACATGGAGCCCTAAGACTCCAAGGAGGAGAGATTGATTTAATGACAGGCTTGATATGGATCAAAGCCTGTACAAAACAGTGAATATCAGGAAGCTTAGCAATCTTTCTGTGAAATAAAACAGAAAGAGCAGAGATGTGTCCCTTTAAGGAACTTGCAGACAAACCTTTATCCAAACCATCCTGAAGACACTGTAAAATTCTAGGAATTCTAAAAGAATGCCAGGAGAATTTTTGAGAAGAACACCATGAAATATAAGTCTTCCAAACTCGATAATAAATTTTCCTAGAAAAAGATTTACGAGCCTGTAACATAGTATTAATCACTGAGTCGGAGAAACCTCTATGACTAAGCACTAGGCGTTCAATTTCCATACCCTCAAATTTAATTATTTGAGATCCTGATGGAAAAACGGACCTTGAGACAGAAGGTCTAGCCTTAATGGAAGTGGCCAAGGTTTGCAACTGGATATCCGGACAAGATCTGCATACCAAAACCTGTGAGGACATGCTGGAGCTACCAGCAACACAAACCATTGTTCCATGATGATGTTGGAGATCACTTTTGGAAGAAGAACTAGAGGCGGGAAGATATAAGCAGGTTGGTAACACCAAGGAACTGCTAACGCATCCACTGCTTCCGCCTGAGGATCCCTGGACCTGGACAGGTACCTGGGAAGTTTCTTGTTTAGATGGGAAGCCATCAGATCTATTTCTGGAAGACCCCACATCTGAACAATCTGAGAAAACACATCTGGATGGAGTGACCACTCCCCTGGATGTAAAGTCTGACGGCTGAGATAATCCGCTTCCCAATTGTTTATATCTGGGAAATGAACCGCAGAAATTAGACAGGATCTGTATTCCGCCCAAGTAAGTATCCGAGATACTTATTTCATGGCTTGGGGACTATGAGTCCCACCCTGATGATTGACATATGCCACAGTTGTGATATTGTCTGTCTGAAAACAAATGAATGGTTCTCTCTTCAACAGAGGCCACACCTGAAGAGCCCTGAAGATAGCACAGAGTTCTAAAATATTGATTGGTAACCTCGCCTCTTGAGGTTTCCAAACCCCTTGTGCTGTCAGAGATCCCCACACAGCTCCTTAACCTGAAAGACTTGCATCTGTTGTTATCACAGTCCAGGTTGGACAAACAAAAGAAGCCACTTGGAACTATATGATGGTGATCTAACCACCAAGTCAGAGAGAGTTGAACATTGGGATTTAAGGATATTAATTGTCATATGTTTGTATAATCCCTGCACCATTGGTTCAGCATACAAAGCTGGAGAGGTCTCATATGAAAACGAGCAAAGGGGATTGCGTCCGATGCTGCAGTCATGAGACCTAAAACTTCCATGCACATAGCTACTGAAGGGAATGACTGAGACTGAAGGTTCAGACAAGCTGAAACCAATTTTAATTGTCTCTTATCTGTTAGAGACAGAGTCATTGACACTGAAACTATCTGGAAACCTAAAAAGGTGACCCTTGTTTGAGGAATCAAAGAACTTTTTGGTAAATTGATACTCCAACCATGTCTTTGAAGAAACAACACTAGTTGATTTGTGTGAGATTCTGCAGAATGTAAAGACTGAGGTAGTACCAAGATATCGTCCAAATAAGGAAATACCGCAATACCCCGTTCTCTGATTACAGTGAGTAGGGCACCGAGAACCTTCGAAAAGATTCTTGGAGCTGTCGCTAGGCCAAACGGAAGAGTGACCAATTGGTAATGCTTGTCTAGAAAAGAGAATCTCAGATACTGATAATGGTCTTGATGAATCGGAATATGAAGATATGCATCCTGTATGTCTATTGTGGACATATAATGCCCTTGCTGAACAAAAGGCAGAATAGTCCTTATAGTCACTATTTTGAAAGTTGGCACTCTTACATAATGATTCAAAATTTTCAGATCCAGAACTGGCCCGAAAGAATTTTCTTTCTTTGGGACAATGAATAGATTTGAATAAAACCCCAGACCCTGTTCCTGAAACGGAACTGGTATGATTACCCCTGAAAGCTCCAGGTCTGAAACACACTTCAGAAAAGCTTGAGCCTTTACTGAATTTACTGGGATGCGTGAGAGAAAAAACCTTCTCACAGGAGGTCTTACTCGGAATCCTATTCGGTACCCTTGAGAGACAATACTCTGAATCCAAAGATTTTGGACAGAATCGGACCAAATGTTTTGGAAGAATCTTAATTTGCCCCTACCAGCTGAGCTGGAATGAGGGCCGCACCTTCATGCAGACTTGGGGGCTGGCTTTGGTTTCTTAAACGGTTTGGATTTACTCCAACTTGAAAAAGGTTTCCAATCGGAACCAGATTCTTTGGGAGAAGGATTAGGTTTCTGTTCCTTATTCTGTCGAAAGGAGCGAAAACGGTTAGAAGCTTTATATTTACCCTTAGGTCCTTTATCCTGAGGCAAAAAAACTCCCTTCCCCCAGTGACAGTTGAAATAATCGAGTCCAACTGAGAACCAAATAACTTATTACCTTGGAAAGAAAGAGATAGTAATCTAGATTTAGAAACGTCAGCATTCCAATATTTAAAGGACCAGTCAATACAGTAGATTTGCATAATCAACAAATGCATGATAAGAAGACAATGCAATAGCACTTAGTCTGAACTTCAAATGAGTAGTAGATTTTTGTTAACTAAATTGCAAAGTTATGTCTATTTCCACTCCCCCTGTATCATGTGACAGCCATCAGCCAATCACAAATGCATATATGTATATGCAGTGAATTCTTGCACATGCTCAGTAGGAGTTGGTGACTCAAAAAGTGTAAATATAAAAAGACTGTGTACATTTTGTTAATTGAAGTAAATTGGAAAGTTGTTTAAAATGTCATGCTGTATCTGAATCTTGAAGTTTAATTTTGACTTGAGTGTCCCTTTAAGCCACAAAGCTCTTCTAGCTAAAATAGCTAAAGACATATATTTAACATCAATTTTGATGATATCAAAAATGGCATCACAAATAAAATGTTTAGCATGTTGATGCAAGCGAACAATGCTAGACAAATCAGGATCCATTTCCTGTTGCGCTAAACTTTCCAATCAAAAAGTTGATGCAGCTGCAACATCAGCCATAGAGATCAATGACTTAGGAGTCACCAGCACTTTAAAAATCTTATAAATTTTTATTAGGAATAATTAGTTACATGCGTGATTAAGGGGTTAAACCCCCAAAACGTCGCTGTAACCAATTATTCCTAATAAACATTTATAAGATTTTTAGAGTGCTGGTGACTCCTAAGTCATTGATACGTTTTGAGAATATTGCAGCCATACTCTGTCACTCGAGCACTTGGTCACTACAGCAGTGCTGATATCCCTACTACAAAAAGGACTGATTGACAGCCATAGAGATGGCAGCCTGAGGAGATGACCAGAATATAAATAAGCTTTCCTTAGATAAGATTCAAGTTTCCTATCTAAAGGGTCTTTAAAAGAAGTACTATCTTCCATAGGAATAGTAGTACGTTTAGCAAGAGTAGAAATAGCCCCATGAACTTTGGGGATCTTTTCCCAAAACTCCAATCTAACTGCTGGCAAAGGATATGATTTTTTAAATCTTGAAGAAGGAATAAAAGAAGTACCAGGCCTATTCTATTCCTTAGAAATCATATCAGAAATAACATCAGGAACTGGAAAGACCTCTGGAGTAACCACAGGAGGTTTATAAACAGAATTTAAACGTTTACTAGTTTTAATATCAAGAGGACTAGTTTCCTCAATATCCAGTGTAATCAACACTTCTTTTAACAGGGAATGAATATACTCCATTTTAAATAAATAAGTAGATTTGTCAGTGTCAATATCTGAAGAAGGATCTTCTAAATCAGATTTGCTGCACAAAGAGCGCCTCTCGTCTTTTGTCTTTCAGGACCTGCTGTCAATATTTTTGTCTCACTGGAGAGAGCTGCTTTTGGTTGTTGTCCGTTGTTGGTTTCCTTTGAACAACCTCATCTGGAAACTATTTTTACTTTGTTTGGGAATTATCACATTTACTACTATTTTATCAATTGTGATCATATTAATTGTCATTTGTGTTGAATTGATTATTCTTGTTTGGTATCTATTATATGGCCCCACTATTTATAACATATATATATATATTAGTTTATGTACATCTAACTAATTAAGTAGTGTTAGGCTATTAATGAAGTGGCGCACCTCCTATATAGACACCTCTGTTCTGAGCAATTTTGGTGTCTAGTGGTTTTTAAATCAGATAGATCCTCTTCAGAAGAGGATAATTCAGTATGTTGTCGGTCATTTGAAACATCATCAACTTTATGAGAAGTTTTAAAATACCTTTTACATTAATTAGAAGGCGGAATGGCAGACAAAGCCTTCTGAATCGCAGCAGCAAGAAAATATTTTATATTCATGTGTATATCTTGTACATTAGATGTTGAAGGAACAACAGGCATAGTACTATTACTGATGGACACATTCTCTGCATGTAAAAGCTTATCATGGCAACTATTACATACCACAGCTGGAGATATAATCTCCACAAATTTATAACAAATGCACTTAGCTTTGGTAGAACTGTTATCAGGCAGCCGGATTCCAACAGTGGTTTCTGAGACAGGATCAGATTGAGACATCTTGCATATGTAAGAGAAAAAACAACATATAAAGCAAAATTATCAATTTCCTTATATGGCAGTTTCAGGAATGGGAATAAAATGCAAACAGCATAGCCCTCTAACATAGAAAAAAGGTAAGAGGCACATAGGAATGGTGTTTTAAATAATGAAATTATTTGGCGCCAAGTATGACACACAATGTAACTGAAATTTTTTTGGCGCTAACATCCGGAAATGACATACTTGCGTCATTGAAGACGCAACCTTGAGCAAGGAACTCGGCGTCAACTAAGACGCCGGAAATGACAAATTTGCGTCATCGGGCGTAACTTTGCACCAAAAAATTCTTGCGCCAAGAATGACGCAATAAACTTCAGCATTTTGCGCCCTCACGAGCCTAATTTTGCCTGCAAAATTTAATGAAAAAAACATTCAATAGAAAAAAGACTATACCCCAGTTAAGAAAAAATATTTTCCCAAATATGAAACTGACAGTCTGCAAAAGGAAATACACATAAACCTGACTCATGGCAAATATAAGTACAATACATATATTTAGAACTTTATATTAATACATAAAGTGCCAAACCATAGCTGAGAGTGTCTTAAGTAATGGAAACATACTTACCAAAAGACACCCATCCACATATAGCAGATAGCCAAACCAGTACTGAAACAGTTATTAGTAGAGGTAATGGAATATGAAAGTATATCGTCGATCTGAATAAGGGAGGTAGGAGATGAATCTCTACGACCAATAACAGAGAACCTATGAAATAGATCTCCCGTGAGGAAAACCATTGCATTCAATAGGTGATACCTTCTTCACAACCCTCTGACATTCGCTGTACTCTGAGAGGAATCGGGCTTCAAAATGATGAGAAGCGCATATCAACGTAGAATCTAAGCACAAACTTACTTCACCACTTCCATAGGAAGCAAAGTTTGTAAAACTGAATGAATTGTGGGTGTGGTGAGGGGTGTATTTATAGACATTTTGAGGTTTGGGAAACTTTGCCCCTCCTTGTAGGATTGTATATCCCATACATCACTAGCTCATGGTCTCTTGCCAGTTACATGAAAGAAAACAGAATTTATGTTTACCTGATAAATTACTTTCTCCAACGGTGTGTCCGGTCCACGGCGTCATCCTTACTTGTGGGATATTCTCCTCCCCAACAGGAAATGGCAAAGAGCCCAGCAAAGCTGGTCACATGATCCCTCCTAGGCTCCGCCTACCCCAGTCATTCGACCGACGTTAAGGAGGAATATTTGCATAGGAGAAACCATATGATACCGTGGTGACTGTAGTTAAAGAAAAT
This sequence comes from Bombina bombina, assembly GCF_027579735.1. Taxonomy (NCBI): domain Eukaryota; kingdom Metazoa; phylum Chordata; class Amphibia; order Anura; family Bombinatoridae; genus Bombina; species Bombina bombina. The sequence goes on from NC_069500.1 coordinate 50,871,347, forward strand.
AAATTATCAGACCTGATTAAAAAACCAGGGCGGGCCGTGGACCGGACACACCGTTGGAGAAAGTAATTTATCAGGTAAACATAAATTCTGTTTTCTCCAATATAGGTGTGTCCGGTCCACGGCGTCATCCTTACTTGTGGGAACCAATACCAAAGCTTTAGGACACGGATGATGGGAGGGAGCAAATCAGGTCACCTAGATGGAAGGCACCACGGCTTGCAAAACCTTTCTCCCAAAAATAGCCTCAGAAGAAGCAAAAGTATCAAACTTGTAAAATTTGGTAAAAGTGTGCAGTGAAGACCAAGTCGCTGCCCTACATATCTGATCAACAGAAGCCTCGTTCTTGAAGGCCCATGTGGAAGCCACAGCCCTAGTGGAATGAGCTGTGATTCTTTCGGGAGGCTGCCGTCCGGCAGTCTCGTAAGCCAATCTGATGATGCTTTTAATCCAAAAAGAGAGAGAGGTAGAAGTTGCTTTTTGACCTCTCCTTTTACCGGAATAAACAACAAACAAGGAAGATGTTTGTCTAAAATCCTTTGTAGCATCTAAATAGAATTTTAGAGCGCGAACAACATCCAAATTGTGCAACAAACGTTCCTTCTTCGAAACTGGTTTCGGACACAGAGAAGGTACGATAATCTCCTGGTTAATGTTTTTGTTAGAAACAACTTTTGGAAGAAAACCAGGTTTAGTACGTAAAACCACCTTATCTGCATGGAACACCAGATAAGGAGGAGAACACTGCAGAGCAGATAATTCTGAAACTCTTCTAGCAGAAGAAATTGCAACCAAAAACAAAACTTTCCAAGATAATAACTTAATATCAACGGAATGTAAGGGTTCAAACGGAACCCCCTGAAGAACTGAAAGAACTAAGTTGAGACTCCAAGGAGGAGTCAAAGGTTTGTAAACAGGCTTGATTCTAACCAGAGCCTGAACAAAGGCTTGAACATCTGGCACAGCTGCCAGCTTTTTGTGAAGTAACACAGACAAGGCAGAAATCTGTCCCTTCAGGGAACTTGCAGATAATCCTTTTTCCAATCCTTCTTGAAGGAAGGATAGAATCTTAGGAATCTTAACCTTGTCCCAAGGGAATCCTTTAGATTCACACCAACAGATATATTTTTTCCAAATTTTGTGGTAAATCTTTCTAGTTACAGGCTTTCTGGCCTGAACAAGAGTATCGATAACAGAATCTGAGAACCCTCGCTTCGATAAGATCAAGCGTTCAATCTCCAAGCAGTCAGCTGGAGTGAGACCAGATTCGGATGTTCGAACGGACCTTGAACAAGAAGGTCTCGTCTCAAAGGTAGCTTCCATGGTGGAGCCGATGACATATTCACCAGATCTGCCTACCAAGTCCTGCGTGGCCACGCAGGAGCTATCAAGATCACCAACGCCCTTTCCTGATTGATCCTGGCTACCAGCCTGGGGATGAGAGGAAACGGCGGGAATACATAAGCTAGTTTGAAGGTCCAAGGTGCTACTAGTGCATCCACTAGAGCCGCCTTGGGATCCCTGGATCTGGACCCGTAGCAAGGAACTTTGAAGTTCTGACGAGAGGCCATCAGATCCATGTCTGGAATGCCCCACAGTTGAGTGACTTGGGCAAAGATTTCCGGATGGAGTTCCCACTCCCCCGGATGCAATGTCTGACGACTCAGAAAATCCGCTTCCCAATTTTCCACTCCTGGGATGTGGATAGCAGACAGGTGGCAGGAGTGAGACTCCGCCCATAGAATGATTTTGGTCACTTCTTCCATCGCCAGGGAACTCCTTGTTCCCCCCTGATGGTTGATGTACGCAACAGTTGTCATGTTGTCTGATTGAAACCGTATGAACTTGGCCCTCGCTAGCTGAGGCCAAGCCTTGAGAGCATTGAATATCGCTCTCAGTTCCAGAATATTTATCGGTAGAAGAGATTCTTCCCGAGACCAAAGACCCTGAGCTTTCAGGGATCCCCAGACCGCGCCCCAGCCCATCAGACTGGCGTCGGTCGTGACAATGACCCACTCTGGTCTGCGGAAGGTCATCCCTTGTGACAGGTTGTCCAGGGACAGCCACCAACGGAGTGAGTCTCTGGTCCTCTGATTTACTTGTATCCTCGGAGACAAGTTTGTATAGTCCCCATTCCACTGACTGAGCATGCACAGTTGTAAAGGTCTTAGATGAATGCGCGCAAAAGGAACTATGTCCATTGCCGCTACCATCAAACCTATCACTTCCATGCACTGCGCTATGGAAGGAAGAGGAACGGAATGAAGTATCCGACAAGAGTCTAGAAGTTTTGTTTTTCTGGCCTCTGTCAGAAAAATCCTCATTTCTAAGGAGTCTATTATTGTCCCCAAGAAGGGAACCCTTGTTGACGGAGATAGAGAACTCTTTTCCACGTTCACTTTCCATCCGTGAGATCTGAGAAAGGCCAGGACGATGTCCGTGTGAGCCTTTGCTTGAGGAAGGGACGACGCTTGAATCAGAATGTCGTCCAAGTAAGGTACTACAGCAATGCCCCTTGGTCTTAGCACAGCTAGAAGGGACCCTAGTACCTTTGTGAAAATCCTTGGAGCAGTGGCTAATCCGAAAGGAAGCGCCACGAACTGGTAATGCTTGTCCAGGAATGCGAACCTTAGGAACCGATGATGTTCCTTGTGGATAGGAATATGTAGATACGCATCCTTTAAATCCACCGTGGTCATGAATTGACCTTCCTGGATGGAAGGAAGAATTGTTCGAATGGTTTCCATTTTGAACGATGGAACCTTGAGAAACTTGTTTAAGATCTTGAGATCTAAGATTGGTCTGAACGTTCCCTCTTTTTTGGGAACTATGAACAGATTGGAGTAGAACCCCATCCCTTGTTCTCCTAATGGAACAGGATGAATCACTCCCATTTTTAACAGGTCTTCTACACAACGTAAGAATGCCTGTCTTTTTATGTGGTCTGAAGACAACTGAGACCTGTGGAACCTCCCCCTTGGGGGAAGCCCCTTGAATTCCAGAAGATAACCTTGGGAGACTATTTCTAGCGCCCAAGGATCCAGAACATCTCTTGCCCAAGCCCGAGCGAAGAGAGAGAGTCTGCCCCCCACCAGATCCGGTCCCGGATCGGGGGCCAACATTTCATGCTGTCTTGGTAGCAGTGGCAGGTTTCTTGGCCTGCTTTCCCTTGTTCCAGCCTTGCATTGGTCTCCAAGCTGGCTTGGCTTGAGAAGTATTACCCTCTTGCTTAGAGGACGTAGCACTTTGGGCTGGTCCGTTTCTACGAAAGGGACGAAAATTAGGTTTATTTTTGGCCTTGAAAGGCCGATCCTGAGGAAGGGCGTGGCCCTTACCCCCAGTGATATCAGAGATAATCTCTTTCAAGTCAGGGCCAAACAGCGTTTTCCCCTTGAAAGGAATGTTAAGTAGCTTGTTCTTGGAAGACGCATCAGCTGACCAAGATTTCAACCAAAGCGCTCTGCGCGCCACAATAGCAAACCCAGAATTCTTAGCCGCTAACCTAGCCAATTGCAAAGTGGCGTCTAGGGTGAAAGAATTAGCCAATTTGAGAGCATTGATTCTGTCCATAATCTCCTCATAAGGAGGAGAATCACTATCGACCGCCTTTACCAGCTCATCAAACCAGAAACACGCGGCTGTAGCGACAGGGACAATGCATGAAATTGGTTGTAGAAGGTAACCCTGCTGAACAAACATCTTTTTAAGTAAACCTTCTAATTTTTTATCCATAGGATCTTTGAAAGCACAACTATCTTCTATGGGTATAGTGGTGCGTTTGTTTAAAGTGGAAACCGCTCCCTCGACCTTGGGGACTGTCTGCCATAAGTCCTTTCTGGGGTCGACCATAGGAAACAATTTTTTAAATATGGGGGGAGGGACGAAAGGAATACCGGGCCTTTCCCATTCTTTATTTACAATGTCCGCCACCCGCTTGGGTATAGGAAAAGCTTCTGGGAGCCCCGGGACCTCTAGGAACTTGTCCATTTTACATAGTTTCTCTGGGATGACCAACTTGTCACAATCATCCAGAGTGGATAATACCTCCTTAAGCAGGATGCGGAGATGTTCCAACTTAAATTTAAACGTAATCACATCAGGTTCAGCTTGTTGAGAAATGTTCCCTGAATCAGTAATTTCTCCCTCAGACAAAACCTCCCTGGCCCCATCAGACTGGTTTAGGGGCCCTTCAGAACCATTATTATCAGCGTCGTCATGCTCTTCAGTATCTAAAACAGAGCAGTCGCGCTTACGCTGATAAGTGTGCATTTTGGCTAAAATGTTTTTGACAGAATTATCCATTACAGCCGTTAATTGTTGCATAGTAAGGAGTATTGGCGCGCTAGATGTACTAGGGGCCTCCTGAGTGGGCAAGACTCGTGTAGACGAAGGAGGGAATGATGCAGTACCATGCTTACTCCCCTCACTTGAGGAATCATCTTGGGCATCATTGTCATTGTCACATAAATCACATTTATTTAAATGAGAAGGAACTCTGGCTTCCCCACATTCAGAACACAGTCTATCTGGTAGTTCAGACATGTTAAACAGGCATAAACTTGATAACAAAGTACAAAAAACGTTTTAAAATAAAACCGTTACTGTCACTTTAAATTTTAAACTGAACACACTTTATTACTGCAATTGCGAAAAAATATGAAGGAATTGTTCAAAATTCACCAAAATTTCACCACAGTGTCTTAAAGCCTTAAAAGTATTGCACACCAAATTTGGAAGCTTTAACCCTTAAAATAACGGAACCGGAGCCGTTTTTAACTTTAACCCCTTTACAGTCCCTGGTATCTGCTTTGCTGAGACCCAACCAAGCCCAAAGGGGAATACGATACCAAATGACGCCTTCAGAAAGTCTTTTCTATGTATCAGAGCTCCTCACACATGCGACTGCATGTCATGCCTCTCAAAAACAAGTGCGCAACACCGGCGCGAAAATGAGGCTCTGCCTATGATTTGGGAAAGCCCCTAAAGAGAAAGGTGTCTAAAAAAGTGCCTGCCGATATAATCTTATCAAAATACCCAGATTAAATGATTCCTCAAGGCTAAATATGTGTTAATAATGAATCGATTTAGCCCAGAAAAAGTCTACAGTCTTAATAAGCCCTTGTGAAGCCCTTATTTACAATCTTAATAAACATGGCTTACCGGATCCCATAGGGAAAATGACAGCTTCCAGCATTACATCGTCTTGTTAGAATGTGTCATACCTCAAGCAGCAAGAGACTGCTCACTGTTCCCCCAACTGAAGTTAATTCCTCTCAACAGTCCTGTGTGGAACAGCCATGGATTTTAGTAACGGTTGCTAAAATCATTTTCCTCATACAAACAGAAATCTTCATCTCTTTTCTGTTTCTGAGTAAATAGTACATACCAGCACTATTTTAAAATAACAAACTCTTGATTGAATAATAAAAACTACAGTTAAACACTAAAAAACTCTAAGCCATCTCCGTGGAGATGTTGCCTGTACAACGGCAAAGAGAATGACTGGGGTAGGCGGAGCCTAGGAGGGATCATGTGACCAGCTTTGCTGGGCTCTTTGCCATTTCCTGTTGGGGAGGAGAATATCCCACAAGTAAGGATGACGCCGTGGACCGGACACACCTATGTTGGAGAAATTGTATTAATATAACCGTGTTGGTTATGCAAAAATGGGGAATGGGGAATAAAGGGATTATCTATCTTTTTAGGCAATAAACATTCTGGTGTAGACCGTCCCTTTAAATGTATGTAATATCTCTTTGTTAGATATTTCTACCTACTCCTGTTCTGCATAAATTGCAAGATGTTTAGTAATAACAAAAATAGCTACTTGTTCTATTTTTTTATTCTTAATTATTATTTCCAATAAAATGTTGCTTTTTTTAGAAGGAGAAATGATCCTAAATGTGGGACAATAAAATATGTTTGTGTGTGCATTGGAGCCCTTTGCAGTCAAGTAGATAAAAACATGAAAGATCATATTTATGCAATATTCATATTTAATAAGGTGTTTAACCGTGTATGTACTGTAAATATTTCACAATCCAATATTCTTCACATAGGGAAATATGTTCTATGTATTTTTAAGAGATATTTCTATATATATCTATACCTATATATAATCATATATATAAATATATATAAGTACAGGTGGCCCTCGTTTTACAACGGTTCAATTTACACCGTTTCAGAATAACAACCTTTTTTTCCAGTCATGTGACTGCTATTGAAAAGCATTGAGAAGCAGTGCATTTATTAAAATAGCCAGTAGGTGCAGCTGTCGGCTAGTGTTGCAGCAAAGCCAAGCAAGCTGAAATTAATCAGTTTAACCAGACCTGAGGTATCGAGCAGATTTCAAAGGAACAAGATCTTCCCGTCTATAAATCAGTCCAGATTGGAATGCATAGAAAGAACTGTTTGCAGAAAAATGCAAGTGAAGTCTGTGTTGTGTGATTATTTTGTTAGGTTTATAATGCTGTTTAGCAAACGTTTTTGTTCATTTAACTTAGTTTAATTATATATTCTGTGCTGTGTGATTATTTTATTAGGTTTATAATGCTGTTTAGCATTTAAAGTCTTCATTTCAAAGCTTTAAATATAATGTATTAGGTGTTACTTATGACAATTTTGAGAGGAGCCTGGAACCTAACTCCCTCACTTACCATTGACTTACATTATAAACTGGGTTTCAATTTACAACGGTTTCGATTTACAACCATTCCTTCTGGAACCTAACCCCGGCGTAAACTGAGGGCTACCTGTATAAATATATATTTGTGCAAAAATCCATCAGCTATATATTTAAATATTTCTTTAAGAATAAATGGAACATATTGTGCTTTGTGCAGAACATTGGATTATGAAATATGCAATATTATCTTCTTATGTTGAGACTTTAAATAGCCACAATCATGTTTGCGCGACTTGTGGGTGTTAGGGTTTTTTTCAACTTTTTTTGCTCCATTGAACTCTATGGGGGAATTTTGTGTTCGTGACTGCTCAAAGTCTATTTGTTACCGCGACTTTGCGAACGCAAGTGCGCAAGCTTTTTACTTTCAATTTGTAATACAAACGCAAGCGCAAACTACTGCTCCACTCGTAATCTAGACCTAAAATAAAATGAGACATTGAATTTAGGTGTATCTAGAACTAAAAGAGAATATTAGACTTGAAATTTTTACTTGGTAACAAAATGGTTACGTTTTGTTAATATGTTAACAAATGTGTCCTAGCAACATCATGTTTCTCAAATCAATGCAATATATATGAAACCACTAGATCAATGAAAAGGATTAATTCTAATCATGTATTCATTAGACTTTTTATTTCCTATTCAGAATAGTTCCCCCTTAATGAGAAATATTTCCTAAGTGGAATTTAATGACACATTCCACTGAATAGGTTTTTGTACCTTAGATTGATGAATAAAATTGCACAAATTGGAATTATATCTATTCTTAGCTTAGAAAAAAGAAAAAAAAATACAAGAGTTAAGAAATGTGCGTAACAGTTGCAGTAAAATCTGTTTTTTTATCCTGTTCATAAATCTTCCAGAAATAAAGAATGTTGGACTCCTAGATTGTAAAAAATGGACCATCCGACTCTGAATTAAATTTTTATTTTTTGCTTAGACATTTTTTCTTAATCAAACTTTGAGTTGCAATGTGATAAAGCACCTTGCAGTCATTAAAAGTAATATATCATCTGTCAACTACATCCGGAAACTGATTATCTGTTAGCTCAGTGTTTCTTAACTCCCGTCTTCAGGACCCTTAACAGGCCAGATATTATTAATACTAAACCCACATGTTTTCTTCCGTGATTCAGATAGAGCATGCAATTTTAAGCAACTTTCTTATTTACTCATATTATCAATTTGTCTTTGTTCACTTGCTATTTTTATTTGAAAAGGAGCCGGACCATTTTTGGTTCAACACCCTGGGTAGTGCTTGCTGATTAGTGGCTACATTTAGACACCAATCAGCAAGCACTACCCAGATGCTTAACCAAAAATGGGCCGACTCCAATGCTTACATTCCTGCTTTTTCAAATAAAGATAGCAAGTGAACAAAGAAATTGATAATATGAGTAAAAAGAAAGTTGCTTAAAATTGCATGCTCTATCTAAATCATGAAAGTTTAATTTTGACTAGACTATCCCTTTAAGATATAATGAATATCTGGCCTGTTAAGGGTTGAGAAAAACTGTTTTAGATCACCATATTGGACTCTTATTGGATGGACATATTTTTATACACTACTTTTAAAAAGTATAAAATATTTTTAGTATATTTATTTTAATTATGAAACATAAAGAGACATAACATTCTACGAATATATGAACAATCAAACTCTGCATTGCAAAAGAAATCTTTCAGAATAAATTAACACTGTAATTTTGGTAGCTCTATTTACAGTTATGCAAAATCTAGTTCTGGGAAATTCCTGCTAAAAAAACTTAGTGGAACCCATGTTCTTAATCTCCTTTGCAGTGACTATATAGGTGCATATGTCAATGAGCTTGGGATCTGAGCTATCCAATCACAGTGTAGAAAAAGTTAGGGTCAGGTAAATATCACCATGCTTCACCCTTTGAGTGCTAATGACGGCTCTGAGCCGTCACAGACTTTCTCACTCTGGTGCTAATGACGGCTCAGAGCCGTCATGAGCACTCTCCCACCTTGAGGGAGATCTGGGGGGCCCTAACTGCTCCTACCCCAGCGATCGTGCCTGTAGAGTGACAGGCATCACTGGGGATTCACGTCATGCGCGGTGACGTCACACGCAATAACGTGATGACGTCACCGCACAACTTTATTTATACTTAACAATGTTAAGTATAGGAGGAGGGGGCATGCTGCTTAGAAGCCTGTATCTCAGGCATCTAATCAGCTACAGACCCACAAGACCCACCGTTGGAAAGGTAATCGCCTAACCTTTCCAACAGTGTATGTCTTGGGAGTCTGTAAAAAATAAAATAAAAAAAGTTAAAAACATTTTTTTTCAAAAATTAAAATCAAAAATTAAAAAAAATTAAAAAAAGCCTTAGAAAATATTAGCACCCAGGTGGGAAAGTGCTTAGCACTCAAAGGGTTAAAGGGACATTAAACACTGTGAGAAACTTTCATTATTTATTTTGTTCCCTTTTCTTGTAATTCCATTCTGAAATTGTGAGCTTTTCAGTTCCTGTTAGAAATGTAAGTGCAGAACACTATTAAATCCAGCACAACCATTGGCTGCACACTCTAGTGACCTATTTATAATTGTCACTAATTGGCCACAGCAGAGAAGGTAACCTAAGTTACAACATGGCAGCTCCCATTGTTTTATAGACACTAAAAATTTACCCTTATTTTGTCAATATTTAAACAACTAATGAAACTTTATAAAATACATCTATGTGTTATTCACAGACAAATCTTTTCTTTGAATGCTTCATTCTATCTAGATTTTATTTAGTGTTCAGAGGTATTTCCCACCTAAAGCAGATAAAATAAATAATTAATGAAACATAAAAAGTCAAAATTCTTTTGTTTTCTTGGTATCCTTTGTTGAAAAACATAAATAGAGCAAAAGCAGTAATGCACTACACTGGTGTCAGTAGCCAGTCCCAGTAGCTGCCCTGGAGAACACTTTAAAAGAATATAAAACAGCATCTTTTTGTGTGATTCAGAGCATACAATTTTATAAAAAAGTTTCCAATTTACTTCTATGATCAAATTTGCTTCATTCCTATGGTATTCTTTGTTGAAGAAATACCTAGGTAGGTGTTTGGAACATTATATGGCAGGAAATAGTGCTCCCATCTAGTTCTCTTGAAAATGGATAATGGATGGCTGCCATATTGTGCTCCAGACATGTGCACGCTCCTGAGCCTACATTACTGCTTTTCAACAAAAGATGCAAAGATAATGAAGAAAATTTAACAATAGAAGCAAATTAGAAAGTTGTTTAAAATCCTATGCTCTCTCTAAATCATGAAAGAAACATTTTTGGTTTCATGTCCCTTTAAGTGTGTAAAACTTTGTATGAGTTAAACACACATTTCCGTACAAGCAATAGTGCAATAAAATACTTTATTATACATTATATATTGTTGCACGTTTCTGTCCAATTAAGTATTGTATGGAGATATTAGAAGTTTAATGTCTCTTAATAATAGTTATTATGTTAAGTAAATCTGTTCTGCTGGGTTTTTTTTGTTGCCAGTGTCTTTGAAAAACTATCATTTTAGTTATTTTGTAGATTCTCAATAAGTCACAATTGTGTATAAAATTGCTCAATAATAAAAATAAAATAAACATTGATACATATTTACTGTGTATGAGAATCATATGTGTCCCTTTTAGAGAATGTCATGAAAAAAATTCCAATCACTCCAATCACATTTCTCTATGACAACCCCGTCTTTGTAAGCAGGGTTAAACTATTCACATTATGAGACATATTTATCAAGCTCCGTATGGAGCTTAAACGCTCGTCAGAAACACAAGTTAGAAAGCAGCGGTCTAAGATCGATGCTCCATAACCGATCGGGTTGATTGACATCCCCTGCTGGCGGCCGATTGGCTGCGAATCTGCAGGGGGCGGCGTTGCACCAGCTGTTCACAAGAACTGCTGGTGCAATGATAAATGCCGACAGCGAATGCTGTCCGCATTTAGCGATGTGCAGCGGACATGATCTGCAATATCGGATCATGTCCGCTCGCACATTAATAAATAGGCCCCTATTTGTAGAATTATGTATTTGGAGTATAGGAATATTCAGAATTAGTACATCACGAGTGAACACTGCAACGTGTTCATTCCAGGTTAAGCAATTCATTGCAAGGCTACATATCACTATTTATGTGTTTTATTGGATCTGAGGTCAACTTTCTGTTTAGAGGGAAAAAAATCTTTAAATTTGAAAACTTACATAAATATATTGAGTGAGCACCATTTATCATAGAATAAATAAACTTTAACTTGCAACAATTTTTTTAAGTACATACGGATCACACAATTCCAAAAAGGCTTGCAAATAATATAAAATTAGGAAAATACCCTTTGCAAATTGGAGAAATAATCATAATGAATAGACATGTGCAGGCAACAAAATTTCGTTTTAGACAACATTTAAATTTCAGATATTCAAGGAAATTAGTTTCCCTGAATATTGGTTGCCAGCACTATTCGTTTTTTGGTTCATTCAAAATTAAACAAATTTAGAATTTTTGTTAATCATTTATATTTGTTTTTATTAAAAGTTCACCTGTAGCTAAAAGTGCTTACCTTAACACGCTGTAGAGTGCGCTAACCCGATACTCTTCTTGCCAGAGACCTGGCGGCACTGACACCTGGCTTAACGCTCACGGTCCCCAGGACCTGCACTAACTTTAGTGCAGGTCATTGGAGTTGAGCGAGCTAAGCCTCCTGCTAGGGCTCTAGCAAGAAAAGGATCAGGTTAGCGTGCTCTCCAGAGCGTGTTAAGGTTAGTATTTAAACCTTATAAAAATTAAAGGAAACAAATTAATACTGATGAATTTTGCCAGTATTTTTCATTTTCTTTCATTTTAGTTTAGTTTAGATAGGGCATTCATTTAGATTTTTGTTTTTGTTTACGAAAACAAAAATCCCATTTTTGTGACGAATGTGCATTTGTCCTAAAACAAATGCACATGTCTCATAATGAATATTTACTGATTTAAGTACTTCACTTTGAATAATAGTGCGATGGAATAGGCCCTCAATAACACTGCTCCCCATCTTTTCATTTGTCTCCCATAATTGTTACCTTGCAAATTAGATCCATGTTTATAGCGCTGCAGAATCTTTTGGCACTCAAGCCTTAATCTAGCATAGGGAGGTGCAAGACTAGAGGAAGCTCAGCCATTTTTAATCACTCTGACAAGATCTTCTGAAACCTGCACTTCTGTGCCTTTATAAGCCGGTCATTGACTCAGATTCAATCAGCAAGTTGTATGTTTACCTTTAAAAGATTGGTTATTTTAATTGGTTGAATTCTATAATGTAAGATATTTTTTTTAAATTAATTGTATATATCTTCTGTTCCCATTGGATATTACAATAACAAATTTGAATCCAATATTTGGCAAAAAGGAATGCCCATATGTATGAAATTTAGCCAAAATAAATGTTGGGAAAATCGGAAAAAAATCTTTCATACTAAATTAATTTTGGACATCTGTAATGCTTATTTCCCAGCACCTTTTCAGTGTCTAATCAAAATCAAGCGGCGCTATTCAAAATCAAGCTAAGCGTGAACATTTTCAATCAAAAACATGATTAACGCCACCTATCACTAACTGCATGAAACACTGCATAAAAAGTACAATGTAGCATTTGTTCATGCCTTCTAGCATATTGCTTAAATTATATATATATATATATATATATATATATATATATACTGTATATGTACCTTTGAAATCTATATTTGTTTGTACTTTAGAAATTCTGCAGGCTATATTAATTTTCTTACATATGTGTAGATAATTTTTGCAAATACGGCTGCAAATATAAAAAACCCCATAATATATTATAAACTTAGGAGAAGCAATATTATTTTTTTTAAAAAAAAATATATTTATAAATTCTTCATAAAAATAGAAAATACATAAATAACCCCACAGCCCCTAACTCACCCCACCAGAAATAAAAGTAAATACCCAACACCACCCTCCTCATCATAAATAATCTATAAAAAACCCAACTACCCTAACCCCACCCACAAAAAAACAAAAACTTGACAACCCTAGATCATGCAGCTGTTCTGCTGCTGTTAGAAGGGAATCTGTGGCAGCCATATATTGGCAATATAAGTAAAGAATAAAGCTTTAGGGTTTAATAATCACTCTTTCCTAGTCTAAGTAGTAAGGAATTAAAAAATAACTTTTAATAATTAAATGTAAAAATGAGGAAACAACCTCTATATAATGAATGAAACCCTACCAACCAAAGTAATAATCAAGTGAGATAAAAAGGGCATGCATTAACCCCCCCCCCCCGCCTATTTCCTGGCCAATAGCTGCAGTCGTTGGCATCAGGTGCTAGGGGTGAAAATACATGCAATATCACTAATAGAATACACAAACTAGTTTCAGCCCAAATAGTGTCCTTTTTCAATGTGAATAGTAAAAAGCAGAAGCCACTAACGCCACCCTTTTAAATACAGACATATTGCCTGCTATTCACCAATCATGATGCAGCATCCAGAGCCGCCCCTCATACAGTCTATCTACACAGTGTGTGGTTGTGGTGTGGGCGTGTGTTGATTCTGTGCATCACGATTGGTAGACAGATTGTGACATCACATAACAGAAGACATAGTATGTAAACAGACTGACAGGATTAGTGTGTAACACTAGTGAAACAGTGAGATCCGGGTTAGTAGTACTGTTTGTGCTCCTGAGTATTACCCTTATTTGGGCATTCGTTGCAATTGGAGGAAATCCTGCAGTATAGAACATTCTGTTGCTGATAGAGAACCCTCATATCACACATGTAACTTGTTATTGTCATTACACACTGTACGCAGTGATTGTTTACACTTACCCTCGCTGTACACAGAAATACTGCAGTATAGAACATTCTGTTATTGACAGAGAACCCTCATATCACACATGTAACTTGTAATTGTCATTAAACAGTATACACAGTTATTGTTTACACTAACCCTCCCTGTACACAGAAATACTGCAGTATAGAACATTATGTTACTGACAGAGAACCATCAAATCACACATGTAACTTGTTATTGTCATTACACGTTGTACACAGTGATTATTTATGTTAACCCTCGCTGTACACAGTGATACTGCAGTATAGAACATTCTATAACCTGTTATTGTCATTACACACTATACAACATATACCATTCTAAGCTCATATATACACTAGCTTCAATTATGATGTCAATTTGGGGGTGGCATTGGGAGTGGATCATTATATAGCGATCATGATAATAAAATTGCAATCAATGCACACCCTCATTTTAAAATGGCCCTAGAATAATGGTATCAGGTCTCAACCACACTACTCGTAAATCAAAATTATTAGATGTGCAAATTGAATAATAAATCAGTATAGAAATGTATCTAGAATAGAATTCAGATTTCATTAATGGTAGTATCCCCCATACTGTCCAAAGTGGGAGGTTCATTCCGTAAAGATAACATTTCATGTAACTGATAATCTGTAATATCCTTGGGAAGTTATGGGTTAAACCGCTCAGCCTCTATTTCATTCAGCATTTCCTTTATAAGGCACACCTTTGTATTATAACATTGCTTGGTATTGAATGTTCAGTTCAGTAATATCTAGCCTCTCCGTAAATACGGTTACTTTGCTCTTTATCCTAACTTCTTGTTTCTCCTCCTGAGACCATCAACCTTCCTCTGACCTATGCCAGCTTGGAGATCACCTTACCAGCTACACCGTTACAACAAGTGTTATCTTGCAACCTCCGGTTGCAGTCTCGCCGGACTCTTTGGATCAGCTGTTGGGCGGGTGACGTCACCGACGGCCGCATCGGATCATTCCGCAACTCCACGCTGCAAACTTCAGACAGGCTGCTCTCTGCTGCTCCACACAGGACCGCACACAGCTCGTACAAACAACACAACAACAGGTTGTTTTTGTATCTTTTATCAACGCTTGGTAAGCGAACTCAGAACAACTTAAAACAATATCTTAGAACTTTGCCTGACTAATATGATATACGAACTTGTTATGCTGTTTATATTTCAAACTGTGACATCTCAGCTTAATATGTTAAATTGCTACCATGTTAACTTGTTAGCCACACTGTCATGCAGACACTGACAGTGAGCTAACATATAACTACATTAACATCCTGAGCATATTTACATAGGTACAGTTTCTACTTATGTATCACTGCTTGGGATTACATACAACTAATTTAGTAATTAAGAGTTGTTTTTGTTCAAGCACTTCAAATCTATTTATCTTATCTAAGAAAAACTCAGTAGGAATATCACTTGCTGTAATAACAACACTTTGTGTATCTGGATTGTTACAGGAATACCAAGCCTAAAAAAACATACAGGTGTGATGAATCCTGTGGAGCTCTCTAACTATGTGGTTACCCTAGGCCAAAAAGTGGATCAGTTAAATCTAGGCCTGAGAGACCTACAGGTAGAAAATCAAACCTAAAGAATATTATTAAGGAAGGGCACACACCTGCACCTCTTAACACTGATACTACACCAGAACCTCCTGTCAGTCCACCAGATAAGTTTAGTGGCGATAGGAAGCAATTCAGACAATTTATCAATGCCTGCACCTTATTTTTTACCTTAAAGCCGAAAACCTTTTCTAATGACAAAATAAAGGTTTTGACAATGATTTCATACCTGAGGGGTGAACCCCGTATATGGGCTGACTCACTCTATGAACAAAATAGTCCCACACTAAACTCTCTTGATAACTTCCTTAGCTCCTTATCCTCCTTATATGAGGACCCCCACAGGCAAAGCACTGCAGAGCACAAACTAAGAAATCTAAAACAAAACAAAAGAGCTGTGGAGGATTACATTTCTCAGTTTAAGATCTGGCAGCTAGACTCAGGCTGGAACCAGGTTTCCCTAAAAAGTCAGTTTAGACTTGGGTTGTCAGAACATATAAAAGATGAATTTGCTAGACTAGATTTGCCAGACGATCTGGAAGGCCTAATGCAATTAAGTATCAAAATTGATCACAGAATTAGAGAGAGGAAACAGGAAAAGGTATCTCATGACACCAATATCAGATTTCATGATGCCAGAGTCCCGTCACATCCAAAAGGGACAGATGAACCAATGGATATTGGGGCCATCAAGGGACCCCTGACCCCTGAGGAGAAGAACAGACATAGACTACATCACTTATGTCTATACTGTGCATCAAAAGAACACAATGTTTCCACTTGCCCAGTACTTAAAAGGTCTAAGAAGGGTAAGAATTGTGATACAGTATATACCCTGAAAATTACCAATTACCAGGTAACAAACTGTCTAATACCCGTCTCTTTACAGTGGGATCACCGCCGCCTCTGCTCTGAAGCTGTTATTGATTCTGGGGCATACTCATGTTACATAGATTCTGCACTTGTTATGTCAAATAAAATACCACTTGTAAAGAAACAGAAACCTGTTCTGGTGCGCCTTATTGATGGTAAACAACTTGAGTCAGGGCCTATTACACATCAGACGGTACCTATTCTGGTTACATTACAAAATAACCATCACGAGTATATTACCTTTGATGTACTCACATCACCTATCTTCTCTTTGGTGCTTGGGCTCCAATGGCTTAGGTTACACCAACCTACAATATTATGGCAATCTAACACCATACATTTCAACTCACCTTACTGTAAGTCTACTTGTATACCACATATACCTATACTTTCAGTTACAGAGGTTCATATACCCCACCAATACAAAGATTTTGAACAAGTTTTTTGTAAAAAAGAGGCTGAAACTCTGCCACCACATCGGTCATATGATTGCCCAATAGATCTAATTCCTGGATCTGATATTCCCTATGGGCACATATTCCCGTTATCAGAAAATGAGTTATTACATTTAAAGACATACATCAATGAGAATTTAAAAAAAGGCTTTATAAGACCTTCTACCTCTCCAGCAGGAGCAGGTATCTTCTTTGTTAAAAACAAAGATCACTCCCTGCGCCCAATTGTGGATTACAGGGAATTAAATAAAAGGACTGTCAAGAACCGGTACCCCCTACCCTTAATACCGGAGTTAATTGAACGCCTTAGGGGTGCATCTATATTTACAAAGCTCGACTTAAGGGGAGCATACAATCTGATAAGAATTAGACCAGGTGATGAATGGCTAACTGCCTTCAGAACCAGATACGGGTTGTATGAATACACTGTTATGCCCTTTGGGCTTTGTAACGCCCCTGCTACCTTTCAGAGGTACATAAACGACATTTTCAGAGATTTACTTGACAGATCAATGGTGATTTATCTAGATGACATCTTAATATACTCATCTAACATTGAAGAACACACTAAGCTAGTCAGAATTGTATTATCAAGGTTGCAGGCACACCACCTGTATGTCAAATTAGAAAAGTGTATTTTTCATTCACACGACATTACATTTCTGGGATACCACATTACACCACAGGGTATTTCCATGGAAACAGATAAAGTTTCAACTATACTCAATTGGCCAACTCCAAAAACAAAGAAAGATGTACAGAGGTTTCTTGGTTTTTCCAATTTTTACCGGAAATTCATAAAGAATTTCGCTCACATAACAAAACCCTTATCCGAATTAACAAAGAGCCACACTCCTTTTCTTTGGACACAGACCACAAATAATGTTTTCCAGTATCTGAAAACATGTTTTACAACAGCACCAATACTTTCTTTTCCAAAACCAAACCTCCAATATATACTGGAGGTTGACGCCTCCCATTACGCGATTGGTGCCATTCTGTCCCAACGCCCCTCACCTCAAGAACCTGTACACCCTATTGCTTTTTATTCTAGAGTTTTAGCAGCATCAGAACTCAATTATCACATTGGTGAGAAGGAGTTGCTTGCAATGAAAGCAGCTTTAGAGCATTGGAGGCATCTCCTAGAGGGTACAGATAAACCTATACAAATTTACACAGACCATAGAAACCTTCAATACCTCAAGACCCATAGGACATTGACTTCTAGGCAAGTCAGATGGAGTCTTTTCTTCTCAAGATTCTCATACAACATATCTTATAGACCCGCATCAAAAAATACAAAAGCTGACATACTTTCAAGATTACCTGACAAACCTTCTGCACAGACGCCCTATGGAACTATCATTCCAGACCACTGTTTCCGTGAATCGCTAGGAATACTTTTTAATGAAGGAACTTCTCTCCAAGAACATCAGCATACAGATACAACTCTGCCTAAACACTTGTTAACAAAAGGTACTGACGGGTTGTACCGCAACAATAACATGATCTATGTTCCCCCATCTTTAAGAATGACTATTCTTAAAGCTATGCATGACTCAACCCTAACGGGTCACCCTGGGGTACAAAGGACCATAGAATTAACCAAGAGATCATACTGGTGGCCACATATGTCCACAGATATACTAAAATATATTCAGTCTTGTGAGATCTGCACAACTTGCAAAATTGAAAAACACAAACCGGTAGGTTACCTGCTTTCACTACCTATACCTGAAAAACCTTGGACTCATATAGCTGCTGACTTTATTGTGGAACTTCCAAAATCCAGTAACAATACTACAATCATGGTGGTTGTCGATTTATTTTCTAAAATGGCTCACTTCATCCCATACCACAAACTTCCAACTTCTATGGAGACTGCTACATTACTCATCAATAATGTCATCAAACTACATGGTTTACCCATATCAATTACCACAGATAGAGGCTCACAATTTACCTCTAGAATGTGGAGAGAACTCTGTAAGGCATTATCCATTGAACAACGTTTGAGTTCCGCATACCATCCTCAGAGTAATGGTCAAACGGAGAGAACAAATCAGTGGTTGGAAGATTATCTCAGATGTTTTGTCACACAAAACCAAGATAACTGGTCATCTTTACTTTACCACTTGCAGAATTTGCCCATAACAATGCCTATCATTCCACAATTAAGACTACACCGTTCTTCACCAACTATGGATTTCATCCATTATTCCATGTCAACCCTCAATATGACAGTCAGTGCCCGGTTGTCAATGACACCACTAACAGTATCGCTGAAACCTTCTCTATTCTTGCCGATAACATCAAGACTGCTCAGGATAGACAGAAAGTTTATTATAACTTAAGGAGGAGACCAGCACCCACGTACATGGTTGGAGACCTTGTATGGCTATCAACAAGGAATCTTCGTCTCAGTACTCCGACTAGAAAATTGAATAGATTCTACATTGGACCCTTTCCGATTAAGAGGGTAATAAACTCTAACGCAGTGACCCTTGAACTCCCTGAAGGATATAGGATACATCCCACATTCCATGTTAACCTGCTTAAGCCGTACAAAGAACTCAGGAATGCTTCTACAAGATCTACCACTCAGGTTCCTGTTTTTTCTGACTGTGAATTTGAGGTGGAAAAAATATTGGACTCCAGGAGAGTTTCTGGCCGGTTGCAGTACCTGATCCATTGGAAAGGTTATTCCTCTGATGAAGATTCCTGGGAGCCTTCTGTCAACTTGTCGGCCCTCAGGTTGATCTCTATGTTCCATCGGCGCAACCCGGACAGGCCTCATCCTTGAACCCCAGAGTGGTTCATTTTGGGGGACCCCTCTGTAATATCCTTGGGAAGTTATGGGTTAAACCGCTCAGCCTCTATTTCATTCAGCATTTCCTTTATAAGGCACACCTTTGTATTATAACATTGCTTGGTATTGAATGTTCAGTTCAGTAATATCTAGCCTCTCCGTAAATACGGTTACTTTGCTCTTTATCCTAACTTCTTGTTTCTCCTCCTGAGACCATCAACCTTCCTCTGACCTATGCCAGCTTGGAGATCACCTTACCAGCTACACCATTACAACAAGTGTTATCTTGCAACCTCCGGTTGCAGTCTCGCCGGACTCTTTGGATCAGCTGTTGGGCGGGTGACGTCACCGACGGCCGCATCGGATCATTCCGCGACTCCACGCTGCAAACTTCAGACAGGCTGCTCTCTGCTGCTCCACACAGGACCGCACACAGCTCGTACAAACAACACAACAACAGGTTGTTTTTGTATCTTTTATCAACGCTTGGTAAGTGAACTCAGAACAACTTAAAACAATATCTTAGAACTTTGCCTGACTAATATGATATATGAACTTGTTATGCTGTTTATATTTCAAACTGTGACATCTCAGCTTAATATGTTAAATTGCTACCATGTTAACTTGTTAGCCACACTGTCATGCAGACACTGACAGTGAGCTAACATATAACTACATTAACATCCTGAGCATATTTACATAGGTACAGTTTCTACTTATGTATCACTGCTTGGGATTACATACAACTAATTTAGTAATTAAGAGTTGTTTTTGTTCAAGCACTTCAAATCTATTTATCTTATCTAAGAAAAACTCAGTAGGAATATCACTTGCTGTAATAACAACACTTTGTGTATCTGGATTGTTACATTATCTGATACTTAACATGGTATAGCTACCAGCCATCCACTCACGATAGATCAAATATTTATTTACAAGGTGGATGTACAGATAATTACAGAAAACCACAAAATGATTAGCTTCTTTCTTTCCATGAGGCATGATTGAATTTAATCTGAATATCCAATTGGTCTCCTTTGGGAGCAGTATTTTTTCGCATCCACCACCTCTCATACCGGGTTTCACTTGTTTCAAACCCCAACATTTAAAGGTACCTGTGCCTCCTCCATGATTAAAGAGGAAATGTCTAGCCACACTAGTTATTTGTTTGCCATTCTCCAAATCTCTACGGGCATTGTGGATATTAATTAGATGTTCTGTCATGCGTTTACCCAATTTTCTAGTGGTCATCCCAACATAGAAATGTTCACATGAGCATGAAATGCAATAAATCACATTAGTGCTTTGGCAATTAATATGTGTATTAATCCTCCATTTCTTATGAAATTGATCAATCATAAACTCTTTCTTAATCATGTGTTGACACACCTTACAATGTCCACATGGGACAAAACCCATATATAGTGGTGTTTTTTTGGCATTTCTATTGAAGTGGCTTGTAGTGAGACGGTCATTAAGGTTAGGTGCTCTCCTAAAGGTGAATAAGGGTTTTTCAGGTAACAAGGGTGCTAGTTGTTCATCTCCCAGTAAAATATGCCAGTGTTTTTTTACAATATCTGACAATACAGTATTTCACTTTGATGTAGGTGGAGATAAACCTAAGTGTGTTAGTGGAACTACGTTGTTTAGGTCTCAATAAATCATCCCTATCCTTCATAAGGGCCTTGTTGTATGCTCTACCCAAGTAGTAACAGGCTTTGTTTTAAATCAAATGCTGCCTTTTTAAACGAAACTAGTGTGGTACTGTTCCTTCTAATTCTCAGATATTCCCCATATGGGAGACCTCTAACAGTTGAGGGGTGATAACTGGATGCGTGTAGGATGTTGTTAGTGGCCGTCGGTTTCCTATAAACATCAGTTTCAAGCTTATTGTCAACCTTTTTAATGGTTAAATCCAAGAATTCCACATTACTTTCACTAGATGTGAATGTCAAAAAAAGGCCAAACAGGTTATCATTGAGTGTTTGAATAAATTCCTCTAATATTTCTCCCGCTCCTGACCATATAAACACAATATCGTCTTTATATCTGGACCAATGGGAGATGTATTGGGTGAAATTAGTAAGGGATTCATGAAATACTACAATTTCCTCCCACCAGCCCAGATATATATTTGCATAGGTGGGGGCACATGAAGTGCCCATGGCAGTGCCACATATCTGTAAAAAGAATGTGTCATCAGATACAAAATAATTATTGGTTAAAACAAATTTAAGCAGTTTAATAAGAAAATTCTTCGTTTCTACATTTATCTCTGAATTTTTCTCAAGAAAATAAGCTACTGCTTTACAAGCCATACAACCCATATATTGGCCACACACTGGCAGACCCTGGCTGCCATTTGATGTAGCAGGTCATCTGCAAAAAAAGAGAAAGGAACCATTTAGCAACACATCCACCATAGATGTGTGTGTATGTGCACTTAAACCAGGAGGTGCATAAACTGCACTTCTAAATGTGTGATATATCTGATAGAGTGCTCCACATGTAAGGGTCAATACATTGGAATGACCACTAGGGACATACGTACCCGAATTAGGGAGCATCTATCATATATCACAAATAACATTAGATGTTCAGAACTTTCAAAACATTTTATAGATGTACATTCCCATAATACTAATTCCTTTTCATGGTAGGCCATAGAACAGATTAAAAGTCACCCTAGAAGGGGTAATACATTTCATACCCTCTGTAAACAAGAAGTATATTGGATCCATAAGTTACAAACCCAAATACTCAAAGGATATAATTCTGATATGGATATTATGAATTATTGGGAATAAGTCACGATTATAGAATAAGGATATCCATTGTTTGAATATGAAAGATTCTCCTTAATGTTGTATATAAATACAATTTAAGTAGAATAGTACTCCCTATCAGGTTAAGAGGAATTTGTTATGCTAGCGCAACAATAACCTAGCTACATTGTATGTTTATTTTGGCATAATATAATAGCCATGTATATATATATCAAGTGGAAATATATGATAAAAGTTTTTGTAGACTAACTATTAACTTTGTATAAAGGTTGGGTGCCAAGGAAGTAAATTAATATTTATAAGTTATATAGAATTAGATAATTTCTTTGTTAAATATATTTACTTCCCATATGTATACATGTTTATTTTACTTTATATATTTCCTCTCTTATAACACCAATAACCTGATTGTTTATCATATACATATATATATATATATATATATATATATATATATATATATATATATATATATATATATATATATATATATGTTTAGGCATATGTAGTGTTATTGAAAATATGCTTTGGCTATATCTTGACTGCTAAACATTTTACAGTTGAGTGCTAAGATGTATCAGGCGCAATGTATATGTTAAGGTGTAAAATAGGTGTGTTTTATTTTTAACCAATAACA
The DNA here is from genome assembly GCF_027579735.1 of Bombina bombina. Classification (NCBI taxonomy): domain Eukaryota; kingdom Metazoa; phylum Chordata; class Amphibia; order Anura; family Bombinatoridae; genus Bombina; species Bombina bombina. The sequence continues at coordinate 50,894,048 of NC_069500.1, forward strand.
AGTGAGCACTATGGTTTTAAGATGTGTAATGTACACAGGTGCTTTATGGTCCATGATTTAGGCTCAAGCAGAAACGCGTAAGACTGTTTTTTGAGCCTATCTTTGCTACGAGGTGGTCCATTGTTATTTTTATATGATGGAATAAAGATGGAATAAAGATGTACTATTTTTAAGGATTTCCGGTTTACACACCGTTTTTTTCCAATATGTGCACTTATGAGTAAAGAGTAGACGTATTAACCAGAGGTTTGTACCCTCCTCCTTCACCAATATACCCTCCACCATGACCACCTGCAAGAAAGAAAAGAAAAACAACGTTATATTGTGTTTTATATATTACTGCAGCACAGAAGGTGCATAGTGAAAAAGTAAAACAATTGTACCTGGGCTTCCAGGCCCTGCAGCTGGAGCAGCAGTAGGAGACTCTGGAACAGATCCGTGGTGTCTTCAGTGATGATGATAGTGTTGCTGCCGCATTGATGACATTTGTTTGTAAAACAGAAGCAACAAAATACCTTGGCATATAGAATACCCATTCTCATGTGCACACCAATAATAAAACATGTAGCTGTAAATACTAACAATCTTGTATGGTACCATGGAGCTTTCTAAGGAGGTCCTGCTGCCTTCTCCAGAGTTCCGAGAACCTTTGTCATCTTGTCCTTCGGGCCCCTAGAAACACATTCCATCCATTCCATCCATAGGAGCATCTGCTCTAGAGTCTTCATCCTGGTCCAGATGTGGACACCACACACACCACCTAAGTAGAATTAAAAAAAACTGAAAATAATAAAAACAGAGCATTAGAAAATAATTTTAAGTGGACGCATAAACTTAAAATATTAAAAACATTGTGCCAAGAAAAATACTTGACCCAGTTCAAAGGGACCTGAAACCCAAATGTTTTCTCCAACATTGGTGTGTCCGGTCCACGGCGTCATCCTTACTTGTGGGAATATCTCTTCCCCAACAGGAAATGGCAAAGAGTCCCAGCAAAGCTGTCCATATAGTCCCTCCTAGGCTCCGCCCACCCCAGTAATTCTCTTTGCCGTTGCACAGGCAACATCTCCACGGAGATGGTTAAGAGTATGTGGTGTTTAGTTGTAGTTTTTTAATTCTACTATCAAGAGTTTGTTATTTTAAAATAGTGCTGGTATGTACTATTTACTCTGAAACAGAAAAAGATGAAGAGTTCTGTTTGTGAGAGGAAGATGATTTTAGCAGACAGTAACTAAAATCGTTGGCTGTTTCCACATAGGACTGTTGAGATGAAGTAACTTCAGTTGGGGGAAACAGTTAGCAGACTTTTCTGCTTAAGGTATGACTAGCCATATTTCTAACAAGACTGTGTAATGCTGGAAGGCTGTCATTTCCCCTCATGGGGACCGGTAAGCCATTTTCTTAGTCTCAAACAGAATAAAGGGCTTAATATGGGCTATAAAACTGGTAGACACTTTTATGGGCAAAATCGATTGCTTTATTTGGGCATTTTATACATGTTTATGCTTGTAATTCACACTTATAAGCTTGGGGAACGTTTTTTAATGTCAGGCACTGTGTTAGACACCTTTCCAGTCAGGAAGGGCCTTCCCAGTTGTAGGCTGAGCCTCATTTTCGCGCCATTACTGTGCAGTAATTTTTGAGAGCAAGACATGCAGATGCATGTATGAGGATCTGAAAGTAGTTGGAAAAGTTCCTAGAAGGCTTCATCTGGTATCGTATTCCCCCCTGGGTTTGGTAAAGTCGCAGCAAAGGCTGTAGCTGGGACTGTAGAGGGGTTAAAACTGTAACCGGCTCCAGTTTCTTTATTTTAAGGGTTAAAGCTGTGTGCAATACTTTGAATGCTTTAAGACACTGTGGTGAAAATTTGGTAAATTTTGAACAATTCCTTCATACTTTTTCACATATTCAGTAATAAAGTGTGCACTGTTTAAAATTTAAAGAGACAGTAACGGTTTTGTTTTAAAACGTTTTTTTTGTACTTTTTTGACAAGTTTAAGCCTGTTTAACATGTCTGCACCTTCAGATAAGCTATGTTCTATATGTTTGAAGATCAATGTGTGTCCCCCTTCAAAATTGTGTGATAATTGTGCCATAGCGTCCAAACAAAGTAAGGACAGTATTGCCACAGATAGTAAAGTTGCCCAAGATGATTCATCAGATGAAGGGAGTAGACATAGTTCTACATCATCTCCTTCTGTGTCTACACCAGTTTTGCCCACGCAGGAGGCCCCTAGTACTTTTAGCGCGCCAATGCTTATTACTATGCAACAATTAACGGCAGTAATGGATAACTCCATAGCAAATATTTTATCCAAAATGCCTGCATATCAGAGAAAGCGTGATTGCTCTGTTTTAAACACTGTAGAGCAGGAGGGCGCTGATGATAATTGCTCTGTCATACCCTCACACCAATCTGAAGGGGTCATGAGGGAGGTTTTGTCGGATGGGGAAATTTCAGATTCAGGTAAAATTTCTCAACAGGCAGAACCTGATGTTGTGACATTTAAATTTAAATTAGAGCATCTCCGCGCACTGCTTAAGGAGGTGTTATCTACTCTGGATGATTGTGACAACCTGGTCATTCCAGAAAAATTGTGCAAGATGGACAAGTTCCTAGAAGTTCCGGTGCACCCTGACGCTTTTCCTATACCCAAGCGGGTGGCGGACATAGTGAATAAGGAATGGGAGAAGCCTGGCATACCTTTTGTTCCCCCTCCTATATTTAAGAAATTATTTCCTATGGTCGACCCCAGAAAGGACTTATGGCAGACAGTCCCTAAGGTCGAGGGGGCCGTTTCTACTCTAAACAAGCGCACTACTATTCCTATCGAGGATAATTGTGCTTTCAAAGATCCTATGGATAAAAAATTAGAGGGTTTGCTTTAAAAGATTTTTGCACAGCAAGGTTACCTCCTGCAACCCATTTCGTGCATTGTTCCTGTCACTACAGCAGCGTGGTTCTGGTTCGAGGAACTAGAAAAGTCGCTCAGTAGAGAGACTCCGTATGAGGAGGTTATGGACAGAGTTCACGCACTCAAGTTGGCTAATTCTTTTATTTTAGATGCCACTTTGCAACTAGCTAGATTAGCGGCGAAAAATTCAGGGTTTGCAATTGTGGCGCGCAGAGCGCTTTGGCTAAAGTCTTGGTCAGCGGATGTATCTTCCAAGACAAAATTGCTTAATATCCCCTTCAAGGGTAAGACTCTCTTTGGGCCAGAATTGAAAGAGATTATTTCAGACATCACTGGGGGAAAGGGCCATGCCCTCCCACAAGATAGGCCTTTCAAAGCCAAGAATAAGTCTAATTTTCGTTCCTTTCGCAATTTCAGGAACGGACCGGCCTCTAACTCTGCATCCTCTAAACAAGAGGGTAATGCCTCTCAAACCAAACCAGCCGGGAAACCAATGCAAGGCTGGAACAAGGGTAAGCAGGCCAAGAAGCCTGCTGCTGCTAACAAAACAGCATGAAGGAGTAGCCCCCGATCCGGGACCGGATCTAGTAGGGGGCAGACTCTCTCTCTTTGCTCAGGCTTGGGCAAGAGATGTTCAGGATCCCTGGACACTAGAAATAGTTTCTCAGGGTTATCTTCTGGAATTCAAGGAACTACCCCCAAGGGGAAGGTTCCACATGTCTCACTTATCCTCAAACCAAATAAAGAGACAGGCATTCTTACATTGTGTAGAAGACCTGTTAAAGATGGGAGTGATACACCCAGTTCCAACGGCGGAACAAGGAATGGGATTTTACTCAAATCTGTTTGTAGTTCCCAAAAAAGAGGGAACTTTCAGACCAATTCTGGATTTAAAGATCCTAAACAAATTTCTCAGAGTACCATCGTTCAAAATGGAAACCATTCGAACGATTCTACCCACAATCCAGGAAGGTCAATTCATGACTACCGTGGATCTAAAGGATGCGTATCTACATATTCCTATCCACAAAGAACATCATCAGTTCCTAAGGTTCGCCTTTCTGGACAAACATTACCAGTTTGTGGCCCTCCCATTTGGGTTAGCCACTGCGCCAAGGATTTTCACAAAGGTACTCGGATCCCTTCTAGCGGTTCTAAGACCAAGGGGCATTGCAGTAGTACCGTACTTGGACAACATTCTAATACAAGCGTCGTCTCTTTCAAAGGCAAAGGCTCACACAGACATCGTTCTGGCCTTTCTCAGATCTCACGGATGGAAGGTGAACATAGAAAAAAGTTCCCTGTCTCCGTCGACAAGAGTTCCCTTCTTGGGAACAATAATAGATTCTTTAGAAATGAGGATTTTCCTGACAGAAGTCAGAAAGTCAAAACTTCTAAACGCTTGTCAAGTTCTTCATTCTATTCCTCGTCCTTCCGTAGCTCAGTGCATGGAAGTAGTAGGATTGATGGTTGCAGCAATGGACATAGTTCCTTTTGCGCAAATTCATCTAAGACCATTACAACTGTGCATGCTGAAACAGTGGAATGGGGACTATACAGACTTGTCTCCAGTGATTCAAGTAGATCAGAAGACCAGAGACTCACTCCGTTGGTGGCTAACCCTGGACCACCTGTCCCAGGGAATGAGCTTCCGCAGACCAGAGTGGGTCATCGTCACGACCGACGCCAGTCTAGTGGGCTGGGGCGCGGTCTGGGAATCCCTGAAAGCTCAGGGACTATGGTCTCGGGAAGAGTCTCTTCTCCCGATAAACATTCTGGAACTGAGAGCGATATTCAATGCTCTCAGGGCTTGGCCTCAACTAGCAAAGGCCAGATTCATAAGATTCCAATCAGACAACATGACGACTGTTGCTTATATCAATCATCAGGGGGGAACAAGGAGTTCCCTGGCGATGAAAGAAGTGACCAAAATAATAAAATGGGCAGAGGATCACTCCTGCCACCTATCTGCGATCCACATCCCAGGTGTGGAAAACTGGGAGGCGGATTATCTGAGTCGTCCGACATTCCATCCGGGGGAGTGGGAACTCCACCTGGAGATCTTTGCCCAGTTGACTCAATTATGGGGCATTCCAGATATGGATCTGATGGCGTCTCGTCAGAACTTCAAGGTTCCTTGCTACGGGTCCAGATCCAGGGATCCCAAGGCGACTCTAGTGGATGCACTAGTAGCGCCTTGGACCTTCAACCTAGCCTATGTGTTTCCACCGTTTCCTCTCATTCCCAGGCTGGTAGCCAGGATCAAGCAGGAGAGGGCCTCTGTGATCTTGATAGCTCCTGCGTGCAGACCTGGTGAATATGTCATCGGTGCCACCATGGAAGCTACCTTTGAGACAGGATCTTCTTGTACAGGGTCCATTCGAACATCCAAATCTGGTCTCCCTCCAGCTGACGGCTTGGAAATTGAACGCTTGATTCTATCAAAGCGTGGGTTTTCAGATTCGGTGATAGATACTCTAGTTCAAGCCAGAAAACCGGTAACTAGAAAAATTTACCATAAAATATGGAAAAGATATATCTGCTGATGTGAATCCAAGGGATTCTTATGGAATAAGATCAAAATCCCTAAGATCCTTTCCTTTCTACAAGAGGGTTTGGATAAAGGATTATCAGTGAGTTCTCTAAAGGGACAGATTTCTGCTTTATCTGTCTTATTACACAAACGACTGGCAGCTGTGCCAGATGTTCAAGCATTTGTTCAGGCTCTGGTTAGGATCAAGCCTGTTTACAGACCTTTGACTCCTCCCTGGAGTTTAAATCTAGTTATTTCAGTTCTTCAAGGGGTTCCGTTGGAACCTCTACATTCCATAGATATTAAGTTGTTATCTTGGAAAGTTTTGTTTTTGGTTGCTATTTCTTCTGCTAGAAGAGTTTCTGAGTTATCTGCTCTGCAGTGTTCTCCTCCCTATCTGGTGTTCCATGCAGATAAGGTTGTTTTGCGTACTAAGCCTGGTTTTCTTCCAAAGGTTGTTTCTAACAAAAATATTAACCAGGAGATAGTTGTTCCTTCTTTGTGTCCGAATCCAGTTTCAAAGAAGGAACATTTGTTACACAATTTAGACGTAGTCCGTGCTCTAAAATTCTATTTAGAAGCTACAAAAGAGTTCAGACAAACTTCTTCTCTGTTTGTCGTCTATTCTGGTAAAAGGAGAGGTCAAAAAGCGACTTCTACCTCTCTTTCCTTTTGGCTTAAAAGCATCATCCGATTGGCTTACGAGACTGCCGGACGGCAGCCTCCATAAAGATTCACAGCTCATTCCACTAGGGCTGTGGCTTCCACATGGGCCTTCAAGAACGAGGCTTCTGTTGATCAGATATGTAAGGCAGCGACTTGGTCTTCACTGCACACTTTTACCAAATTTTACAAATTTGATACTTTTGCTTCTTCAGAGGCTATTTTTGGGAGAAAGGTTTTGCAAGCCGTGGTGCCTTCTGTTTAGGTAACCTGATTTGCTCCCTCCCTTCATCCGTGTCCTAAAGCTTTGGTATTGGTTCCCACAAGTAAGGATGACGCCGTGGACCGGACACACCAATGTTGGAGAAAACAGAATTTATGCTTACCTGATAAATTACTTTCTCCAACGGTGTGTCCGGTCCACGGCCCGCCCTGGTTTTTTAATCAGGTTTGATTAATTATTTTCTCTAACTACAGTCACCACGGCACCCTATAGTTTCTCCTGTTTTTTTCCTCCTGTCCGTCGGTCGAATGACTGGGGTGGGCGGAGCCTAGGAGGGACTATATGGACAGCTTTGCTGGGACTCTTTGCCATTTCCTGTTGGGGAAGAGATATTCCCACAAGTAAGGATGACGCCGTGGACCGGACACACCGTTGGAGAAAGTAATTTATCAGGTAAGCATAAATTCTGTTTTCTTTCATGATTCAGATAGAGAATACAATTTTAAACAACTTTCTAATTTACTTCTATTATCTAATCTGTTTCATTCTCAGGGTATCACTTGTTGAAGGAGCAGCAATGCACTAACTAACTTTTTAACTGAACACATGGGTGAGTCAATCACATTCGGTATATATATGCAGCCACCAATCAACAGCTAGAACCTAGGTTTTCTTCTGCTCCTGAGCGTGGCTAAATAAAAACAGAGCATTAGAAAATAATTTTAAGTGGACGCATAAACTTAAAATATTAAAAACATTGTGCCAAGAAAAGTACTTGACCCAGTTCAAAGGGACCTGAAACCCAAATGTTTTCTTTCATGATTCAGATAGAGAATACAATTTTAAACAACTTTCTAATTTACTTCTATTATCTAATCTGTTTCATTCTCGAGGTATCCTTGGTTGAAGGAGCAGCAATGCACTAACTAACTTTCTAACTGAACACATGGGTGAGTCAATCACATTCGGTATATATATGCAGCCACCAATCAACAGCTAGAACCTAGGTTTTCTTCTGCTCCTGAGCGTGGCTAAATAAACCATTCAGCAAAGGATAACAAGGGAAGGAAGCAAATTAGATAATAGAAGTAAATTGGAAAGTTGTTTAAAATTGTATTCATGAAAGAAAATTTTTGGGTTTCATGTCCCTTCAACTAAAAGTTAAATGTTTAAATAAAAACATACTTTTACCTTTAGGAAAGGCACAGACTTTGAAAAAAAAACTGCCAATATACATCAAAAATGAAAGTTAATTGCCATCTTTTTTTTTCAAGTGTGTTCCTTTACAAAAAAGGTAAAAGTACGTTTTTTTAAAAGTACTTTTTGCAGTTTTGGATCTTGTCTTACAAGGAAAGAGCTTTCTTTCATTTATTTTTTTTAGTTTTTTTTGCCTTACAAGTATTTTAAGCAAGCATACTTTGTTTTCAGCAAACTTGTAAAACATTTAAAAAAAAAAATTCCTTCAACTGTTTTCTAAGTAAGACCACAAGTATTTCAAGGAAACATCATTTTATATTTTGCAAACTTGAAAAAAAGTTACCAATAAACTGTAAAAATGTAAAAAAATACTTTTCACAAATATTGTTAAAAACATATCCAGACATTGTGGGAAGTGGGCATCTATGGTCGAGAGGGAGCCATTTTTATAAAATTTAACCTTTTTTTCTTTTTAGTAACTTTAATGACTATTAATACCTGCGTGAAAAAATGGCATGCGGAAGAATATTAAAAGAATCTGTGCCCAGAAATTCATGCAAATTATGGTAAAAATGTCCCTGCTGCGTACATGTTTAGATACGGTATGTGAATTCCAAGACAATTCACATCAATATGCCCTAATTATGCACAGCATATTTTCTTTGCATCTCTGTTTGAATAAGGGAGAAAATACGCTGTGGCATTGGGCAAGTGGACGCAGATTTGTAGGCAAACTACCTCAAAATTAGCTGCTAGTCTTTTTGAATAGAAGGCAAAGGGGGATTTCTGGTCATCCACCCAATAGAGGGTAAAAATAAGGACAATTAAATCCTAGTCGTAGATAAAGATTAATGGAGTTATCTCAAAGAACTGATTTTATTAAGCATGGTCATAGTTTTTTATTATGTTTACTATTTCAAGATCCAAGGTAAATTTTCAGTAGTTTGTGGTTAATTTCGAATAGAGATTTCATTCTAATAGAGCAATGATAATTCCAGTACCGTTTTATACAATACTAGTCCTAAAGCCCGTGTACACGGGCCAATTTTTTAAAGTACCGCGGTTCCAACCCTTGCTCCCTCTCTCTCCTCCTCTCTTTTGTGCTCTCTCTTCCCCAACCCTCTTCTGCTCTCTCCCCCCTCTTTTGCTCTCTCTCCCCCTCTCTTTTGCTCTCTTCCCCCTCTTTTGCGCTCTCTCCCCCCTCTTTTGCGCTCTCTCCACCCTCTTTTGCGCTCTCCCCCTCTCTTTTGCGCTCTCCCCCCTCTCTTTTGCGCGCTCTCTCTCCCCCTTCTCTTTTGTGCTCTCTCTTCCCCCTCTTTTTGCGCTCTCTCTCCCCTCTTTTGCGCTCCCTTCCCTGCTCTTTTGCGCTCTCTCCCTCCTCTTTTGCTCTCTCTCCCCCCTCTTTTGCTCTCTCTCCCATCTCTTTTGCGCTCTCTCCCCCCTCTTTTGCGCTCTCCCACCCCTCTCTTTTGCACTCTCTTCCCTTCTCCTTTGCGCTCTCTCTCCCCCTTCTCTTTTGCGCTCTCTCTCCCCCTTCTCTTTTGCGCTCTCTCTCCCCCTCTTTGACGCTCTCTCTCTCCCCCCTCTCTTTTGTGCTCTCTCCTCTCTTCTGCTCTCTCTCCCCTCTCTCTGACTCTCATGGCGCATTTGGCCCCGTCCACCCGGCCCCATCCGCGCCACGCCCCACCCATGTCACGCCCGGCCTCGTCCACGTCACGCCAGACCCCGCCCATGTCACACACGACCCGCCCATGTCACGCCCGGACGGTCACGCCCACTACACACCAGATGCCAGGTGAGGTAGGCCAAGTGTGTTTGTCCTTGCGCGCAGTCTTTACTGCGCATGACAGCTTTGGACAAACACACTTGGCCTTTTATTATATAGAATTATTCATTCTAATGCAGCTTTAATATCTAATTTAAAAATGTTATAATAAATAACTTTTTTGTGTTCATTTTGATTCAGTATCAATTGGCAATTATAACTTTTATTCTACTTTGATTGTTAATGGCAATTTCCAGGACTGTATTAACTGATAATTACAGTATTCTAACAAAACATTAATTGATCATTCCATCTGATAGTTTATTTATAATTACAATTATCAATTTATAATTTAATACAATAAAGTGGCAGACTAGACAAAATTAAACTTTCATTATTCAGATAGGGCGTGTAATTTTAAACAACTTTCCAATTTACTTTTATAATCAAATTTACTTTGCTCTCTTGGTATTCTTTGTTAAAAGCTAAACCTAGGTAGGCTCATATGCTAGTTTCTAAGACCTTGAAGGCTGCCTCTTATCTCAGTGCATTTTGACAGTTTCTCAATTAGACAGTGCTAGTTAATGTGTGCCATATAGATAAACATCGTGCTCACTCCTGTGGAGTTATTTTAAGAGTCAATAGAACTGAGATAAGGGGCATGTATCCAGAGGATTAGATGCAAGGTAATCACAGAGGTAAAAATTTTATTAATGTAACAGTGTTGTTTATGCAAAACTATGGAATGGATAATATAGGGATTATCTATATTTTTTAACAATAAATATTTTTATGTAGACTGTCCTTTTCATCATTTCAATAAAGTTTTTATTATTTATTTAAAATTCTGCTGTTTTTACTGGTTTCTGCACAAACTCTTCAAAAACTTTAAAAACAAATGACTTATCCCAACACAACTTATGTTTTTTTTATTCTACAAGTTCTTAAAAGACACTGAAAATAACACATGATGAGGCAAACCTTCCCCAGGCAATCTCTCCTTCTCATCACTCTGCAAATGGTTGACAGTTTCAGGAAATTCTAGCATAGTTCAAGTGCTATATGGATCTACAGTTATTCTAAGTGCTTCACAATAACAGTCATTCAAAGCACATGCTAGGCTAACAGTATTCTGTGGCTTTTATAGTAAAGTGATCTGAAAGTTAAAAAAAAAATAAAGTACTTGTCTCAGGCTTGCTTCAACCTTTCTTACACTGATCAAAAGCAGAACACATAATATTAATTAAAAGATCTATGATCAGATACTAAATAAATTGTGGGCTAGACTACAAGTGGAGTGCTAAATTATTGCGCTCCCGCTAATGCAGACATCCCAACTCTCCCTGAAGTTCAGGGAGTTTCTCTGATTGTAATAGTGACTCCCTGATGCCAGCAAATGGAGTGCAATCTCCCTGAAACTCCAAGTACTATGATCCAATGTGGCCCAAATCTGGAAAAGTGGCCTTTAGTTGCTGGGACATTATAGAACCCTCATAGCATGCATTAGTAACCAAAAAGCCCCCACTGATTTTAATAAAATAAAACACAAATACTTCCTTATTTACTGTAATTAAACGTCTTATTCTAAAATATTTGAGCATTCAACAAGCGTACGATCACTGGAAAATAGGTTTGTTGTATGTGGTTGTGCAATAAAACAACTTTTTTTTTAATGTGACTTTAGTGGGAAGCTACTTTAATGATAAGTCTCTATCTTATTTAGGGTTTCAAGGTGTCCAATATATAACTGGGAAGGGTGGGGGTGGCGGCGCAGTAGTGAGAGAAGCCACCTCCCTGAAATTAGTTTTTGCAGGTTAGGATGTCTGATAATGGACAAATTTGCCTGTTTGCATGAGCGTGATAATTAACCTGCTATTTTAGTGCTCAGAAAATTAAAGAGACCTGATGATGTGGGATTTCACTATAATTTTGTGAGATTTCATTGTAAAATTCCTTAAACTGATGAGTTAAATACAATTTGGCTACTGAGAAAATTTTGAGGTAAAATATCTATCCTACTTCTATGTCTTTACTATCAAATGAAATCTAACATTTATGCACTATTAAGTGCAATCTTCAGTCATGTATGAAGATGGGATGCATATGATAGATTTTGTGGTGTGTGTCTGTGTGTGCATGCGTGGGCATTCACTGAACTCACTTTAATTCATTAATTTCAAATAGACAAGTAACATTTAGATATTAAAATATGTTTAATATTTTTATAAATGACTTGGAGCAAGGATTAAATAGCAAAATCTCTATTTTTGCAGATGATACTAACGGCTAGATTACGAGTTTTGCGTTATGAGCGGTGCAGTGCTAACTTGCAAGTTATTGTCACTGTTCACCTCCCTATAGCGCTGCTATTACAGGTTTGCAAAAACCCGGCATAAGCAGGCAATAAATGAGCATTGAGCAAATTGAGCTCCATACCGCACTCCAATACCAGCACTGCTTTGAGCTGGTTTTATTTGCCCGTGCACAATTTCCCCATAGACATCAATGGGGAGAGCCAGCTAAAAAGTCTAACACCTGCAATAAATAAAGCTCCGTAACGCAGATCCATTGATTCCTATAGGGAAATAAAATGTTATATTTACACCTAACACTCTAACATAAACCCCGAGTCTAAACACCCCTAACCCTAACGTAACCCTAACAAACAACCCCCCAACAGTAAAACCCACCACCCACACATCCAAAAACCCCAAATAAGAGCCTTAACACTGCTTTTTCACTCATAACGCAAAACTCGTAATCTAGCCATTAGTTTAGTAAGGTCATTAGGTCAGAGCAGGATGAATTTTCGTTACAAAGGGATCTGCAAAAATTTAAAGTATGGGCAGGTAAATGGAAAAATTGGTTTAATACAGGAAAATGCAAGGTTCTACATTTTGGAAGTAAAAATAAGCAGGCAACATATTAAATTAAATGGTACAAGCCAAACAGAGGAGGAAAGGGATTTGGGGGTAGCAATAGATAAACTAAAGATGGGTGCACAATGCAGGGCAGCGACTACAAAGGCTAATACGATACTAGCATATATTAAAAGAGGCATTGATTCAAGGGAGGAAAGCATAATTCTGTCACTATATAAATCCCTGGTAAGACCTCACCTTGAGTATGGAGTGCAGTTCTGGGGACCGATCACAAAAAAAAATATTGCAGAACTAGAAAAAGTTTAGAGAAGGGCCACAAAGCTAATAAGGGGAATGGAGAATTTAAGCTATGAGGAGAGGTTAGATAAACTGGGTCTGTTTTCTTTAGAAAAAAGGCACTTGAGAGGTGACATGATTACTATATATAGATATAGATGGCAGAAGCTCTGTTTATTTCAAGAAAATTGTTTCTGACAAGGGTCACAATTTAAGGTTGGAGGAAAGAAGATTTAATCTCCTGCAAGGGAAATGTTTTTTCACTGCAAGAGCCATAAAATTGTGGAACTCATTACTAAAGGAGGTAGTGAATGCCAATACCCTAGAAACATTTTAAAATTGTTTGGATACATTTCTGTCTAGAAACAAAATTCATTAATATGATTGCTAGTATTAAATGGGTCACCTTTTAGTGGGATTATTTAATTTTAACTGGAGCTTTTTGTAAGTATTTTAGATTTGTATAGGTTGAACTCGATGGACTTCGGTCTTTTTTCAATCTCATCTACTATGTTACTATGTATGTATGTTACTATGTATGTATGTTACTATGTTTTCTCTAGACCAGGGGTTTTCAAAGTGTGGGGCAGGTCTCCCCAGGGGGGCTCTAGAGCATATAAGGAGAGGTACATGAGCAGTGACACTTAATACATTTCCTTTAGAGACAACAAGCAGCAACTGACTTTTGCGTAACATAGAACGATTTTAAGAGCCAACAAAGGCACTTGTCATGTTTTAGTGGAAAAAGGCAAAGAGCGCGATGAAGGTGGAAGAAAAGCACTGAGGTCAAAATTTCCCAGAGACTGCATTGTGTTAGTTGTCTTGATCAGTAACTTGTGTTTAACACAGGAGTGACAAAGTGCAAATTAAAACATTAATAAATCTTTTGGTTGAGCAGAATTTGCCATTGAGAGCTGTGTGTGAATTATGGATCAGATGTAAATTACCCAAATGAAAACTTAAAAAAAATATGACAAATTTCTTTAAAGAGAAAAAATAAAGTAAAACCTTTTATGGGGATGTCACTTGTAAATTTCTTCAAAGGGGAGGCCTGCTATCTAAGTCTGTGACAAACTCTGCTCTAAGCATATGAAATCGTTAGGAAAAATAAGTAGTGGTTTTACAGAAACAGATCTTTGTGTCATATTCATGACCAAAGCAAATGCCTTAAACTTATCTGCATATTGTGCCAGCACTACCAGTCTTAAAATTAACCCTTTGAACTGCATTAAGTTAGTTAAAAAGGTTACAGGCCATTAGAGTTTTCATTATTTGGTTTTTAAGTTGGTCAACTTCTGTAGTCAGTGCCAGTTTGGAAACCATCAGTATTCTCATAATAAGAGAAACTTAACCCTAAGCTAAGGTATCTTAATTGGACTGACTTCAGCCTACTGGACAATTTGTTGTCTTTTAATGAATAGACTTATTAGTAGCACTCTTGTTGTCTGCATCTAGTGATACACTAGAGCGCTTAACAACATAGCATATCTAGACAGGTGGGGAAGAGAGAAACCTAGGGATTAGGGAAAATGGAATGGATCAGAGAAAAATAATATAAAGGGACAGTCTACACCAGAATTTTTATTGTTTAAAAAGATAGATAATCCCTTTATTACCCATTTCCCAGTTTTGCATAACCCACACAGTTATATTAATATACTTTTAACCTCTGTGATTACCTTGTATCTAAGCCTCTGCAAACTGCCCCTTTTTTCAGTTCTTTTGACAGACTTGCAGTTTAGCCAATCAGTGCCTGCTCCCAGATAACTTCACGTGCACGAGCACAGTGTTATCTATATGAAATACGTGAACTAACACCCTCTAGTGGTGAAAAACTGTTAAAATGCAATCTGAAAGAGGTGGACTTCAAGGTCTAAGAAATTAGCATATAAACCTCCTAGGTTAAGCTTTCAACTAAGAATACCAAGAGAACAAAGCAAAATTGGTGATAAAAGTAAATTGGAAAATTGTTTAAAATGACATGCTCTATCTGAATCATGAAAGTTTATTTTGGCCTAGACTGTCCCTTTAAGAGGGAATAGACAAAAGGATACAGATAGGGCCACCATTTATTAAGCTGAACTTGTCAGCTGTATCCACCACCAGCATTCTTCAATGCACATGTGAAAACTTCTGTTCCTTCTCATAATGTTCGCAGTAAATTGCAATGCAAAAGCTAGGAAGCATTGCGCTCACGAGAGCACGTTTCCATATGCTCCTATGGGAGCCTTGTTCTGATACATTCATCAGACGGCATCAGAACATCGTGCAGCGAAGAGGGTAAGTAACGCAGCAATGGGCAGTATTTTAAAATATATGTGTATATGAATATACACTTATTAACACATAAATATATAAGCATTTACATATATATTTACATTGCAGTCTATGAGAACACACAGTTTTCAACCCACTCCCACCAACTTAAAAGGCCCAAAACTGCCCAGTGCAGTATTTTTTTATTAATTAAAAAAATGCTAGATTGTTTTTAATAAAAAACTATAATGCCCCAAATTTTAGGTCATTTGTGGCTCTTTTAGAAAATTAACCAGAGATCGGATCTCGGTTTATTTTCTGAGTGCTAATTGCTACCGCAAGCTTGTAATGGCTAGTTAAATATCACACTCCCACAAACAGGCACATTTTTAGCAATAATTTAGCACTCCACTTGTAATCTAGACCTTTGTGTTCGCAATATTAATATTTCATAGAAGACTGCAGCCACGACTTCTGTTTTAATTAATGTATTTACATATGCAGAAAATGTATGTATTGCCAATATAAGTTCTCACTGTTCTGAGCTTGTTATAATATTAAAACTGCACTGTAACAAACGTGTTATTAATATAGAACACATTTGTACATACAGTACGGTAGCAATGTATAAGACATTCAGAACAGTGAGAGCTTATATTGGCAATACATAAATAAAAACAAAAGTCTCAGCTACTCTCGTCTATAAAATATTAATATAGCAAACACAAAAAAAAGGAAAAGCCAAAATAACATTATACAATACAGATAAATGAAACATTGCGTATACATCTACCAGTTACCCACAATCCCCCAGCACCTATAGCTGTATTATTGATGTACTAGTATCACTATTGCATTGTAACAAAAGAGGATGAGTTTCATTTGACGCCTATAAATTATATTGCAATACAAAAGAATATGTAAAGAGCTCGTTTACATTACATCTTCAATGTAGCGCTGCTGCTTTAAATATATCGGCAGTATCAGAAAACCATGGCCACCCACTGGGATGTATGGTAAAATGCCTCTAGGCAAGACTGCCTCCAAACACTAATTTCATAGGTTTTGAATGTTTCACAGGCAATGCTAATTAATTTATGGCCATTGTATATGCTCATAGGGTTGAGATATGAAAGTCAGAATTAAACTTCATTCAGATAGGATATGCAATAGAGATGATTTTAATTCACAGGCTATTAAATATTCTATATATACAATTGTATTCAAAGGCTTCTTATGAGAATTGTATTGTACCATACCTGTGATAAATACCTTTTACATTTTCTTTTTTAGAACTTTACTATAAGAAATCTATTTGTACTTAGCTAGATCTGTGTTCCACTGAATATATCAAGGAGTTTTTCATCTAAGACAAAAAAAGGATGCAAGTCAGCAGCAGGGGAATGTTTGATTTTGTAGGAAATGTTATGCTTGAGTTAATGCAGTGTTTTAGCCTAGCTAGATATTTTAGCTTAGCTGGTCATCCCTCATACGAAAGCATCGCAAGATGAAATTGTACACTTTCCAGTTAGTTACAGTAGATATGTGTGCCAATAACAATTGCATTTCCCCTTATGTGGCATTGACTGAAGTCTGTCTGCCATCTAGTGGAAATTAAATATATATATTTATTATGCTAAAAATAAAAATTCATGCAAAGTATACAGGTTTAAACCACAAGAGCTTCAGTTAGTTGTGGGTTTTGTTTTACTGATTTTTTTTAAACATATGTTCAAATTATGATTATTATTTTTTTAATAATGGTTATAGCTGTGTAGATGTTCAATATATTTACATTTTGGTTACTATTAACCCTGTCTTAATAGATAGAAAATGGTATATTACTGTCTCCTTTGTTAAACAGGTTTGTTTCCTTAATATTCTGTCTGCTTTTTCTGATTACTCCACGACCACCAGTGGGATTGTAGTTTTAATGGAACTGTTTTTTAGTAGAATAGCACTACCACATATATGACATGTTTAGACCCAAAAGTAGGAAGTTTGAAAACTTTCCCAATTAGAATGTTTGTAATGGCAAAATGTTTCAGCAAAAGCAATCATTTTGGCCAGATTTGTTCATTATAAACAAAAGCCTAATGTTTGTGGAACAAAATATAAGTAACTAGAATCTTACTTTTATAAACTGTAACATTTCAAAATTAAAATATTCACTTAAAGTAAAGGTAAACTTTGATGAATGAAAGCCCCGTTTTTAAAAATACTATTAAAAACAGGGGCACTTTCATTCATCAAAGTTTACAAAGCAGCCGTTTTTGTTTAAAAACTTACCTTTCTTCTCTTCACAGCCAGGGCAGCTTCCCGTGCACGGAGATCCTCTCTTCACACGTCAGCAATGACTAATCCGGCTTCCTCCAATCACGGCTGTCCCCCCCAGGGTAGTCATTGTCTGAGGCCATGCCGTGATTGGAGGAAGCCGGATTAGTCATTGCTGACGTGTGAAGAGAGGATCTTCAGGTGGGGGAAGCTGCTCCAGCTATGAAGAGAAGTAAGGTAAGTTTATAAACAAAACAGCTGCTTTCTAAAATTTGATGAAAGAAAGTGCCCCTGTTTTTTTATAGTATGTTTAAAAACCAGGCTTTCATTCATCAAAGTTTACCTTCACTTTAAAGGAATAGTCTAGTCAAAATTAAACTTTCATGATTCAGTTAGAGCATGCAATTTTAAGCAACTTTCTAATTTACTTCTATTATCAATTTTTCTTCATTCTCACGTGGTTCAACATGATTGGTGGCTACATTTATACACCAATCAAAAAGTGCTACCCAGGTGGTGAACCAAAAATGGGCCCTTATGGGCTCCTATACTTACATTCTTGCTTTTGTAAATAAAGATACCAAGAGAATGAAAAAATTTGATAATAGGAGTAATAAGAAAGTTGTTTAAAATTGTATGCTCTGTCTGAATCATGAAAGTTTAATTTTGACTAGACTATTACTTTAAGAATGTTGATTCCTGTATACTTCAATGTATGGATTCTTGTTTACATCAATGCATGTCTATAGGACTCAATCTTTATGGGGCCTATTTATCAAGCTCTGTATGGAGCTTGATGCCCCGTGTTTCAGGCGAGCCAGAAACACAAGTTATGAAGCAGCGGTCTAAAGACTGCTGATCCATAACCTGTCCGCCTGCTCTGAGGAGGCAGACAGACATTGCAGGAAATCAACCTGATCCAATACGATCGGGTTGATTGACACCCCCTGCTAGCGGCCAATTTGCCGTGAATCTGCAGGTGGCGGCATTGCACAAGCAGTTCACTAGAACTGCTTGTGCAATGTTAAATGCCGACAGTGTATGCTATCGGCATTTAGCAATGTCTGGCGGACATGATACACTACAGCGTATCATGTCCGCCAAACAATGATAATTCGGCCCCATTGTGACAACTGAATATTGGTGTTTGTTAAAGAGTTGGTTTAAATTTTGATACCTATTCACAGAGGTTTTGGTCAACCCCAAACAAACGCCTTATTACCATATATCATGGGAAAACATTATGCAGTATTTATAGTGAAAGCATGCTACAGAGACAAAAAGGAGGGAAAGAGTGGTAGTCTCATTGGGGTAGATTTAACAAGGGCTGAACGGCCCTTGTTCCCCTTGTTTCCGCTCAAGCCTTCAGGCTCGCCGGAAAAAACTCTAAAGACCGCTGCTCCATAACTTGTCCACTGCCTCTGAGGCTTCGGTCTTCCATCCTCCTGATCGAATATGATAGGGCTGATTCACACCCCCTGCCGTAAATCTGCAAGGGGCGGCATTGCACAAGCAGTTCAGCAATGCTGTCAGCATTCAGCAATGTCTGTCGGACATGATATGCTACAACGTATCATGTCGGACAGACATTGGTAAATCTACCCCATTGTCTCTTGTTTCAAGGTTAACCTGTCCAAACATAACATTTTTAACAACATAATCACAGTTCCAATATTGTCAATTTGCAAAGGCTATCCATTTTGATTACAAGAGGTCATCCATTTTGATACCAAGGGGTCAATTTATTAAAGCGTGAACTGAAAATACACTTGAATTCCGCATCATATTTGTCACGAGATTGATCCGCCGTAGTTATCAAAGCATCAAGATCGGAAAACGTTGAAATTTGTGACGTATAATACGATCCTGCGATCTCAATCCAGTGCAGATCAATGCTTGCATCATTACAGATGTTTCAAAATCACATTCAACTCTATTTGACACTTTTCCCAATTTATCAAACATTTAGCAGGTATGCTCCTGTGTATTCCAATGCAGCGTACCTAGTTTTCAATCCGCCACCTTTGACGTCGCGGATGCCATATGACTCAATGGGAGTCTGAAAACACAGAAAGCTTATGTTCGATGCTGCAAGAGAATAAAAGTATATTACATAATAAAAGTAAATTAGAAACTCTATTAAAATTGTATACCCTTTCTAAATCAAACAATATTATTGCTCCACATTTGGTGCACTAGTAGATATAGGGATAAAAATGAAAAATACAATACTAATTATGGATTATGCAACTAAGTTGTCTCTCATTAGAAAGCAAGGGGACAATATTATTTCTACAAATTTGTTGAAAAGTTTTGCCCCAAACTTGTCGCACTGATAGATATAGAGATAAAAATGAAATAACATAATATAGCTAACTTCATTTTTATTTTTTGTGAAAAATCTATGTGCACCATGTTTAAGCCATGTAATACAAGTCCCACTCTCCACTTCGCACCAATTTTGACTCAACACTTTTCATACCAATTATGACGCAAACTCCTAAACAACCCACACACTAGTGAATTGTTCAACCATTTTTGTTATGAATATGCATAATCACATGATTTATGACATCAGCCAATCTGATTCAATTATACATTTTAAACTATCGCTAACTAATCAAAATGCTCGATACTTGTGTCATTGATTACTCATCCGAATTTGTAAGTGCCATTTGTTACATTGTGTATTATACTTTAAAAGTATGTATATGTGAATTTAGAATTAAAGATAAACATTGATGCTGACACACAGTGTAATATTTTAGACAAGGATTTCAAAATTCAAATTGATGTTTGATTCAATATAATCTTAAGATGATAGCTCAAAGGGATAGCCCACCTAACATTAAACTGTCATGATTCAGATACAGCAGAAATTAAAATCACCTCTTTACTGTCATGCTATTTTCAGGGTATTTCTTCCTTCTCTTAAATTTCTTTTTCAGTAAGAAATGTAATCTTATATGCCAGCCCATTTTATAACACCTGTGAAGGGGTGGTTCTTAAAACTAGATTGCCATCAGGAGGGGTTACACAGGTACAGAGAGAGAAAACTGGCCCAGCTCTTAAAATGTCCATTGATTCCAAATAAATACATATGATATCCTGATTACATGTTATATTTGCAATTATCCCTGCTCAGAATAATAATACATTTACACTATATACATATAGTGGTATAAATAAACACAGAAAGATGAAAGACAACATTGTTTAGAACAAAAAAAGGAATTTAGGGACAAGTAAATATGTTTACAAAAGATTTCTGACATAACACACACACACATATATATATATATATATATATATATATATATATATATATATATATATATATATATATATATATATATAAGAAGCAAGAAATCCCCAATGGAGGACAAATGGAGGCCGAAGCTACATTCAAGGTCAGTTCAAAACCAGTTTATTGGCAGAGTGCAGGTACAAAGGTGAAGCCAGGACATTGACAACTGACGCGTTTCGCGCATGCGTGAAACGCGTCAGGTGTTAATGTCCTGGCTTCACCTTTGTACCTGCACTCTGCCAATAAACTGGTTTTGAACTGACCTTGAATGTAGCTTCGGCCTCCATTTGTCCTCCATTGGGGATTTCTTGCTTCTTATATACAGCGGATGAGATACCGCTTTGGCAGCTAGCTACTTGGAACCCGCATCCAGACCAAGGAGCCTTTTACCTTTAGGACCCAGTGGACACCTGGTACGTTCCTGCGGACCTCCCGTGCGACGCTGCACGTATTCCTTACGTCTGACACTGCTCAGCGAGTGGCACATCATTCTGACGTCAGAGGTCTTGGTCATTAAGGACGACGAGAGACGCGGACACGGATGGTGTACTTTCCCCGTCGGAACTGGTGAGCTTTTGCCCACCTGGGATCTTCGGAGGAAGTTGTCCAGCACTTTACGTCTACCAAAGAACTGTTTTGGTCCGCTTACCCTGAAGGTACCTTACGTCTCTTTCTTTACTCCGCACACCTGGATTGTGCCTTGGCCCTGAGGTTTTCGTTAAGGGAACTTTATTTACACAAACAGTCCATTACCTTGGAACCTGCCACAGCGCTGTAACTATACACAGTCCAGCGCAATATATTGGGACTGAGTACTTACTATCCTGGACTTAATGTGGACAGTTTTGTATTACATATATATATTTCTATACAATTTCTTTTTTGATACTTTCTCCATTATCTGGTCTGTTAATGATCCACACTTTACATAGAGTTTGGAGTACACAGTACCAATTTATCTGTTTCTATACTCAAGTAACAGATCAGATTTAACATTCAGATTTACTATATGCAAGAGTCCACAAGTGTCTAAAGTTCCCTAATGATATATCGGCTACTGTTTTTCTCTGATTGCTATATATATATATATATATATATATATATATATATATATATATATATATATATATTTATATAAAAAACTGCTAATTTGCATATCTTACCCAGAATTCTCTTGTGCATTGGTAACATTGTATATTAGGTATTGCTAGGAAAAAGCAAGTGGGGAATCTTGCCTAGATGTGCTAATTTCCTATGCAAATATTTACATTGATTTAATTTTTGAGACATGGAGGATTTTAATTTCGTTTTTTTATCTCCCCCCATAATTTTAATGAATTTTGGTTTAACCATGAAAATAGCTTCACCAATGCAGCAACCAGAAATCTATCTCCTACTGATGAGTTCCAAAAAGAACTAAACAGGCTGTCTAGTGAGTGATTTCTGGTTTGCTGCTATAATCCTTTTAAAAGGATAGCTGTGTTAAAACAGTATTTTGAAGCAAAAAAACTGAGAATTTGCATATATTACCCAGAATTCTCTTGTGCATTGGTAAAATGGTATATGAGGTATTGCTGGGAAAAAGCAAGCGGGGAATCTTGCCTAGATGTGCTAATTTCCTATGCAAATATTTACATTGATTTCATTTTGAGACATGGAGGATTTTAAAGGGACAGTCTAGGCCAAAATAAACTTTCATGATTCAGATAGAGCATGTCATTTTAAACAATTTTCCAATTTACTTTTATCACCAATTTTGCTTTGTTCTCTTGGTATTCTTAGTTGAAAGCTTAACCTAGGAGGTTCATATGCTAATTTCTTAGACCTTGAAGCCACCTCTTTCAGATTGCATTTTAACAGTTTTTCACCACTAGAGAGTGTTAGTTCACGTATTTCATATAGATAACACTGTGCTCGTGCACGAGAAGTTATCTGGGAGCAGGCACTGATTGGCTAAACTGCAAGTCTGTCAAAAGAACTGAAAAAAGGGGCAGTTTGCAGAGGCTTAGATACAAGATAATCACAGAGGTTAAAAGTATATTATTATAACTGTGTTAGTTATGCAAAACTGGGAAATGGGTAATAAAGGGATTATCTATCTTTTAAAACAATAAAAATTTTGGTGTAGACTGTCCCTTTAATTTCAGTTTTTTTATCTCCCCCCATAATTTTAATGAATTTTGGTTTAACCTTGAAAATAGCTTTACCAATGCAGCAACCAGAAATCTATCTCCTACTGATGAGTTCCAAAAAGAACGAAACAGGCTGTCTAGTGAGTGATTTCTGGTTTGCTGTTAAAAGGATCGCTGTGTTAAAACAGTATTTTGAAGCAAAAAAACTGAGAATTTGCATATCTTACCCAGAATTCTCTTGTGCATTGGTAACATTGTATATGAGGTATTGCTGGGAAAAAGCAAGAGGGGAATCTTGCCTAGATGTGCTAATTTCCTATGCAAATATTTATATTGATTTATATATATATATATATATATATATATATATATATATATATATATATATATATATATATACATACATACACACTATACACACACAAGTATGTGCAAAGATATATGTACAAATTCTAGCATTAAATATTTATAAAAAAAAAAAATGAGATAAAAGCATATCATGACTTCTAGAAATACAAATACACATTAATTTATGTGAAAGTATCATATAACAGATTTTTTTTGTATAACAAATAAATATAAAAATAACTTTCTATGAGATATTGTTTGTTGAGGTACAAATGTAGCTATTTCTTTGACATTAACAGATTTTTTTTGTATAACAAATAAATATAAAAATAACTTTCTATGAGATATTTTTTGTTGAGGTACAAATGTAGCTATTTCTTTGACATTAACAGTTGCAAAATAAAAGATTAGCTTTAGAGAAATGTGCTTGTTCATGGACAGTAATGAAATGGTATAAATAAAGTCGGGAAAAACCCGAATAACCGCGACATCGATGACTGGTTAGTTAACTACAGTCTGATGCTCTTCACACCGTACTAGAGGTGAGTGTTTTTGATGGCTTTTTTTTATAAATAAGGGTATATTATTGAGATCCGCGTTAGCGATGTCTGGCGAGCGTATTGACGTCGGCGAATGCACTGAGATTGACGCTTTAATAAATTGACCCCCAAGAGGTCAACCATATTGATGACAATTGAGTGGCAACATGTTATCTAGAATTAGGACTAGTTTTAATTCCTTTTATGAGAGATGCAATGAATTCATATGAATGGCAACTTGGTAGGTAGGATTGTGGCTAGTCAACTCTTAACCCCTTATATAACAGAAAGCATATAATCCATAAGTGTAACAGGAGTTTGCACCCACCATGACAATGTTGTGTGCATCTTTGATGAACAGGCAGCATTGTCACTGCCATATTATATCCATGGCAACACTGATGTCATAGTGATATATCTCATTGTAACATTCTGGCCAGTGGAATACCGTTCTTGGCACAAAATTAACTTAGTGAATTTTTTGAGCAGCTCCATCTCCTTTTTCAAACCATACACAGTCAAGAGTTCTCAGCTCTTCCCATAGTGCATAACAATGCAATTTTATATTTTAGCTAAAGAGATATTCTAGAGTACAGTATGTGGGACTATATTATATCAGCATATTGTTTAAGCACATTTTTAATATAGCCCCATTTAAAGGGTCGTTACAAAAGGGGTTAAACACATGCTTAAAGTCCTGCTCAGGACCCACAGAGCAATGCTAGTCCCGAAGCTTGAACTAGCACTGCTGATTGGATAAGCAGCAGTTTCCTCTTCTGGACCAGCAGTGCTCTGCAGGTCCTGAGCAGGGCTTTAAGCATGCTTTTAACCCCCTTTGCAGATTAGAGTATGCAATTTTAACATTATAATATCTCTTTAAAGAAAAAAAAGAAATATGAAAGAAGCATAAAACTGATCATGATATTGGCACATTTTTATCCCGTCTCAGAGCATATGGATATTGATAGGTGTGTATGCACTATGAATTTGCTTAAATGGCAAAAAATGACCTATTTAAAAGATGTATCACACAGTATTTTTGTGAAATACATTGCTATTTTTTTTAAGACTCATGAATCCCTTTTTCAGAATTTGTAAATTGGTTTATGTGCTTTTAACGCCTCTAACACTGACCATTTTACGAGTATTGTTCTACAGAAAGTATAAAAGTTATTGATAATAATTTCTCATAAAGATATTAATAGCATCTACAAGAAGAAGAAAAAAAAGTCATTATCATTTGGCTATAAAATCTGTCTAGTTTTATAATTATAGCTCTAGCCTTTGAAATACAATTATAAATTATGGGTAGTTATTATAGTATAGCAATCCCTTGTGTATATCCGAATAGCTATAACTTGAAAAGAACTTAGAAGTATATAGTGGAAATGCCATAAAGATATAGTAATGTTTTGAATCTTGTAGACTTCAATGTAAGTCTACGAAAATCAATATAATCAAACTTATTTTAATTGGATTTCTCATATTCCTTGCCTTTCATTTACTCAAGGCCCAGATATTAGTTTGTAACTTTCTTAACATTTTACCGTTGACACAAACATTGCCTATAAAGTGTAAGTTTTGAGGATATTTGTATACATTTTTTTTGCTTATAGTTTACAACAGTGAGGACCAACTTTCTAACACACAAGGGCCCCAGAACAATATTTTAGAAGCCTTAAGAATCACATTTATAAATATTAAGCACACATGTAATATATTTCCTAAAAATATCTAGTGCCACAGGCCCAGATTTAAGTAATGGTGCAAGGTATCCTGTATCTGCTGTTCAGAGGGCTTATTTGGGTTTGCCCACTACCCGGAAGCCCCCAAAGCACATATATTTAGTTCTGCTTTTTATCTGGGACCACACAATCTATGGCACACATTCACTATTCTACTTTTTCCCTGGGTCGCAAAAGCTAGTGCAGAGGGAAACATTTGGCAAATGGGCCGACTGTTGGCCATCCCTTATTTACAAAATAATTATAATGTGCATTGTTTCAATTTCCAACCCATCACTCAGTCTCCTCTATACACAAATAAACTCTAATTAGCACAGTAACAATATAAAATGTAGGCCTAAATTATGAGTGGAGCGCAATATTGCACTTTCAAACAGTAATACCAGCGCACGTAAATGTGCGCTGGTATTACAAGTTAGGCACAATGTGAACGCGACCTCACGTTCACATTTCCTGGTAGCCTTGTGATCACAAGAGCGTGCTTCCATAAGCTCCAATGGGAGCCTTGTTCTTATGCCGTCAGCCACGGAAAAGCACCTTGCGCAGTGCAGGGGGAAATTCGCACAGCGTTGGGCAGCAAACTAAAAATATATATGTACATTGTACAGTATATGAATATATACTGAATATAACTGAATATGTGTTTATATATGTATATACACATATTAACACACACATATATATATATATATATATATATACATATAAATATATATTCACAGTATAGCCACAGACCAATTAATATCAATGTTAAGGCACTTTCAGTGCCTTTTTTTCAAACAACCCACATCCCCTCACTTTAACCCCTTATAACGGCTTCGTGAAGATTTTAATAAAAAAAATAAAGATGCTCATCTTTTTATTTTAGTTTAAAAAACTGTCCATTTTATTTGGGGAGCAATTGGGGCACATTGTTTTAATTAACCAGAGGTCTGACCTCTGGTTAACTGCGCTAAGCACAAAGTGTAATGGCTGGTTATTTAACAAGCGCCCATAAACGGGCAAATTTTCCCCTTTATGGGCACATTAAAATAGCGCTCTACTTGTAATCTAGCCCTTAGCCAGTGATCATATTTCCACATGACAGAGCACAAATGAGCACATTGCTTTTCTATAAATTAAACTTGGGTGTCTAAATAGAATTAACATTTGTTACTGAACTAATGAAAGTCATTTATTGTCTAATCAAAGTGCTTTGTTGAAACTTTGCAGTAGAATGTACCGAGATTTAGAGGGGGAAAACTCAATAAGTATATATATAGCTGAGAATAATAGTATTATCTGTATGTTATGCATGTGTCAAGTATGTGCAAAACATGTAAAAGGAAAATTGTAAAACAGTTTTCTAGAAATAATTAAGCTTTGCTAAATCCTGTTTTTAAATTGCTATTAATCCTCAAAAAATGTATGGGGACATTTGTATTTGTAGCTTAAAAATATTTTGCTGATTAGACCATATATATATATATATATATGGCACAAAAAATCCTCGATTGTTGTAAATCTTATATCTATTTTAAGATATAGGGGCATATTTATCAAGCGGAGCTTGATAACCCGTGTAAGCGTGGCCCTGAAGGCTCGCCGGAAACAGAGGTGGCAGACAGAAATCGACAAAAATCAACCCAATCAAATACGATCGGGTTGATTGACACCCCCTGTTAGCGGCCGATTGGCAGCAAATCTGCAGGGGGCGGTATTGCACCAGCAGTTCACAAGAACTGCTGATGCAACAATAAATGCTGAGAGCGTATGCTGTCGGCATTTATCGATGTGCAGCGGACATGATCTGCTATATCAGATCATGTCCGCTCGCATCATCTTAAATAGGCCCCATAATTAGTAAAAATAATTATGCCAATCTAGAATACAGCAAACATTTTTTGATAATTGATCACTATAGGGCAGGAAATAGCGTTGCCATCTAGTGCTCTTGTAAATGGTTAATATTCTTGCAAGACTACTTCCATATACTGGTTCAGTCATGTGCTCCTGAGCATAGGTCCCTGCTTTTTAACAACAGATACCACGAGAATGAAGAAAATTTGATAAAAGAAATATTTTTTTCAGCACTCCCTTAAAATTTAATGTAAAAAACGATGCCTTTCTGCAAAAAAAACCGAAGCATTTTGTTGTTGTACAAGGTCCTTGTTTTAAAAATAAATCTGTATTTCAATAGCTGTGCTTGCAAGCACCACATCTGTACAGTAGGGGGTAGCACAGAGTTAACATCTTGAGTTTGACTGAGTGCTAACAAAACACATTTTCTTGTTTTTTTTCTTTTGATTGATGGCTCTGGCATTACATTTTCTGCCCTTTGTTTACTTTTATACCAGTTGTATATGAGATAATCAACAATTAATTACACGTTCAATTTCACCTCCACAATTATTCCGTCATGTTTAAAATCTGTTCCACACAGAGCACTTGTGCACCATATTCATCTGTATTTATATTTTAACCTTTTGCTTGCTCCTACTCTTCTAGGGCAATATCATATGATTCCTGCGGCATATTGTATTACATTCCTAGCAACAGCTAACCAAACAGACAGAAACGCATGCGTAACTAACTAACAATTGTATTACATTCCTAGCACAGCTAACCAAACAGACAGAAACGCATGCGTAACTAACTAACAATTGTATTACATTCCTAGCAACAGCTAACCAAACAGACAGAAACGCATGCGTAACTAACAATTGTATTACATTCCTAGCACAGCTAACCAAACAGACAGAAACGCATGTGTAACTAACTAATAATTGTATTACATTCCTAGCAACAGCTAACCAAACAGACAGAAACGCATGCGTAACTAACTAATAATTGTATTACATTCCTAGCAACAGCTAACCAAACAGACAGAAACGCATGCGTAACTAACTAATAATTGTATTACATTCCTAGCAACAGCTAACCAAACAGACAGAAATGCATGCGTAACTAACTAACAATTGTATTACATTCCTAGCAACAGCTAACCAAACAGACAGAAACGCATGCGTAACTAACTAACAATTGTATTACATTCCTAGCAACAGCTAACCAAACAGACAGAAACGCATGCGTAACTAACTAATAATTGTATTACATTCCTAGCAACAGCTAACCAAACAGACAGAAACGCATGCGTAACTAACTAATAATTGTATTACATTCCTAGCAACAGCTAACCAAACAGACAGAAACGCATGCGTAACTAACTAATAATTGTATTACATTCCTAGCAACAGCTAACCAAACAGACAGAAACGCATGCGTAACTAACTAACAATTGTATTACATTCCTAGCAACAGCTAACCAAACAGACAGAAACGCATGCGTAACTAACTAACAATTGTATTACATTCCTAGCAACAGCTAACCAAACAGACAGAAACGCATGCATAACTAACTAATAATTGTATTACATTCCTAGCACAGCTAACCAAACAGACAGAAACGCATGCGTAACTAACTAATAATTGTATTACATTCCTAGCAACAGCTAACCAAACAGACAGAAACGCATGCGTAACTAACTAATAATTGTATTACATTCCTAGCACAGCTAACCAAACAGACAGAAACGCATGCGTAACTAACTAACAATTGTATTACATTCCTAGCAACAGCTAACCAAACAGACAGAAACGCATGCGTAACTAACTAATAATTGTATTACATTCCTAGCAACAGCTAACCAAACAGACAGAAACGCATTTGTAACTAACAATTGTATTACATTCCTAGCAACAGCTAACCAAACAGACAGAAACGCATGCGTAACTAACTAATAATTGTATTACATTCCTAGCAAGCTAACCAAACAGACAGAAACGCATGCGTAACTAACTAACAATTGTATTACATTCCTAGCAACAGCTAACCAAACAGACAGAAATGCATGCGTAACTAACTAATAATTGTATTTGTTCTGTTGTTCTTTCTGTAATACAGGCACATGAAAATAGTTTACCTACAATGAAAACCAATAGTAAAACCTATAACTAAGATAATAATGTTGTTATCTAGACTTTAAAATAAAGAATAAGAGCTGCTGTATTTTTCAGAGCTGTGAATATTCCTCAGGTCTTTCTTCAGCAGAAGCACCTTAAATAACTGCACACAAGTTAACCTTAGTCACTAACATGGGCTTCAGAGTGTCCACACTAAGCTGAGATTTGTCACTGGTCAGCATGCTCTTCATGTGGAAAAATACCCTATCAGTGGCAACATTTGGTTCCAGTTCTTACTGGCCCTCATCTGATTCTATATGCCAGCCCATGTTGTAGCTCTAAGTGCTCCAACCTCATGCACATATCACCTGCCTCTATATACCAACACATTCTGTAGCTATAAGTGCACAAACCTCATGCACATATCACCTGCCTCTATATACCAACACATTCTGTAGCTATAAGTTCTCCAACCTCATGCACATATAACCTGCCTCTATATACCAACACATTCTGTAGCTATAAGTGCTCCAACCTCATGCACATATCAATTGCCTCTATATACCAACACATTCTGTAGCTATAAGTGCTCCAACCTCATGCACATATCATCCGCCTCTAAATACCAACACATTTTGTAGCTATAAGTGCTCCAACCTCATGCACATATCACCTGCCTCTATATACCAACACATTCTGTAGCTATAAGTTCTCCAACCTCATGCACATATCACCTGCCTCTATATACCAACACATTCTGTAGCTATAAGTTCTCCAACCTCATGCACATATAACCTGCCTCTATATACCAACACATTCTGTAGCTATAAGTGCTCCAACTTCATGCACATATCACCTACCTCTATATACCAACACATTCTGTAGCTATAAGTTCTCCAACCTCATGCACATATCACCTGCCTCTATATACCAATACATTCTGTAGCTATAAGTGCTCCAACCTCATGCACATATCACCTGACTCTATATACCAGCCCATGTTGTAGCTATAAGTCCTCCAACCTCATGCACATATCACCTGCCTCTATATGCCAGCCCATGTTGTAGCTATAAGTCCTCGAACCTCATGCACATATCACCTGCCTCTATATACCAACACATTCTGTAGCTATAAGTGCTCCAACCTCATGCACATATCACCTGCCTCTATATACCAACACATTCTGTAGCTATAAGTGCTCCAACTTCATGCACATATCACCTACCTCTATATACCAACACATTCTGTAGCTATAAGTTCTCCAGCTTCATGCACATATCACCTGCCTCTATATAACAACACATTCTGTAGCTATAAGTGCTCCAACCACATGCACATATCACCTGCCTCTATATACCAACACATTCTGTAGCTATAAGTGCACAAACCTCATGCACATATCACCTGCCTCTATATACCAACACATTCTGTAGCTATAAGCGCTCCAACCTCATGCACATATCAAATGCCTCTATACGCCAATCCATGTTGTAGCTATAAGTGTTCCAACCTCATGCATATATCACAAGCCTATATATGCCAGCCTATGTTGTAGCTATAAGTGCTCCAACCTCATGCACATATCACCTGCCTCTATATGCCAACCCATGTTGTAGCTATAAGTGCTCCAACCTCATGCACATATCACCTGCCTCTATATGCCAGCCCATGTTGTAGCTATAAGTGCTCCAACCTCATGCACATATGAACTGCCTCTATATACCAGCCTATGGTGTAGCTATAAGTGCTCCAACCTCATGCACATATCACCTGCCTCTATATGCCAGCCCACGTTGTAGCTATAAGTGCTCCAACCTCATGCACATATCACCTGCCTCTATATACCAGCCTATGTTGTAGCTATAAGTGCTCCAAACTCATGCACATATCACCTGCCTCTATATACCAACACATTCTGTAGCTATAAGTTCTCCAACCTCATGCACATATAACCTGCCTCTATATACCAACACATTCTGTAGCTATAAGTGCTCCAACTTCATGCACATATCACCTACCTCTATATACCAACACATTCTGTAGCTATAAGTTCTCCAACCTCATGCACATATCACCTGCCTCTATATACCAACACATTCTGTAGCTATAAGTTCTCCAACCTCATGCACATATAACCTGCCTCTATATACCAACACATTCTGTAGCTATAAGTTCTCCAACCTCATGCACATATCACCTGCCTCTATATACCAACACATTCTGTAGCTATAAGTGCTCCAACCTCATGCACATATCACCTGACTCTATATACCAGCCCATGTTGTAGCTATAAGTCCTCCAACCTCATGCACATATCACCTGCCTCTATATGCCAGCCCATGTTGTAACTATAAGTCCTCGAACCGCATGCACATATCACCTGCCTCTATATACCAACACATTCTGTAGTTATAAGTTCTCCAACCTCATGCACATATCACCTGCCTCTATATACCAACACATTCTGTAGCTATAAGTGCTCCAACCTCATGCACATATCACCTGCCTCTAAATACCAACACATTCGGTAGCTATAAGTGCTCCAACCTCATGCACATATCACCTGCCTCTATATACCAACACATTCTATAGCTATAAGTTCTCCAACTTCATGCACATATCACCTGCCTCTATATACCAACACATTCTGTAGCTATAAGTTCTCCAACTTCATGCACATATCACCTGCCTCTATATACCAACACATTCTGTAGCTATAAGTGCTCCAACCTCATGCACATATCACCTGCCTCTATATACCAACACATTCTGTAGCTATAAGTGCTCCAACCTCATGCACATATCACCTGCCTCTATATACCAACACATTCTGTAGCTATAAGTGCACAAACCTCATGCACATATCACCTGCCTCTATATACCAACACATTCTGTAGCTATAAGTTCTCCAACCTCATGCACATATCACCTGTCTCTATATACCAACACATTCTGTAGCTATAAGTGCTCCAACCTCATGCACATATCACCTGCCTCTATATACCAACACATTATGTAGCTATAAGTGATTCAACCTCATGCACATATCACCTGCCTCTAAATACCAACACATTCTGTAGCTATAAGTGCTCCAACCTCATGCACATATCACCTGCCTCTATATACCAACACATTCTGTAGCTATAAGTTCTCCAACTTCATGCACATATCACCTACCTCTATATACCAACACATTCTGTAGCTATAAGTTCTCCAGCTTCATGCACATATCACCTGCCTCTATATAACAACACATTCTGTAGCTATAAGTGCTCCAACCACATGCACATATCACCTGCCTCTATATACCAACACATTCTGTAGCTATAAGTGCACAAACCTCATGCACATATCACCTGCCTCTATATACCAACAAATTCTGTAGCTATAAGCGCTCCAACCTCATGCACATATCAAATGCCTCTATACGCCAATCCATGTTGTAGCTATAAGTGTTCCAACCTCATGCATATATCACAAGCCTATATATGCCAGCCTATGTTGTAGCTATAAGTGCTCCAACCTCATGCACATATCAACTGCCTCTATATGCCAGCCCATGTTGTAGCTATAAGTGCTCCAACCTCATGCACATATCACCTGCCTCTATATGCCAGCCCATGTTGTAGCTATAAGTGCTCCAACCTCATGCACATATGAACTGCCTCTATATACCAGCCTATGGTGTAGCTATAAGTGCTCCAACCTCATGCACATATCACCTGCCTCTATATGCCAGCCCACGTTGTAGCTATAAGTGCTCCAACCTCATGCACATATCACCTGCCTCTATATACCAGCCTATGTTGTAGCTATAAGTGCTCCAAACTCATGCACATATCACCTGCCTCTATATGCCAGTCCATGTTGTAGCTATAAGTGCTCCAACCTCATGCACATATCACCTGCCTATATATGCCAGCCCATGTTGTAGCTATAAGTGCTCCAACCTCATGCACATATCACCTGCCTCTATATACCAGCCCATGTTGTAGCTATAAGTGCTCCAACCTCATGCACATATCACCTGCCTCTATATGCCAACACATTCTGTAACTATAAGAGCTCCAACCTCATGCATATATCACCAGCCTATATATGCCAGCCTATGTTGTAGCTATAAGTTCTCCAACCTCATGCACATATCACCTGCCTCTATATGCCACTCCATGTTGTAGCTATAAGTGCTCCAACCTCATGCACAAATCCCCTGCCTCTATATACCAGCCCATGTTGTAGCTATAAGTGCTCCAATCTCATGCACAGATCACCTACCTCTATATGCCAGTCCATATTGTAGCTATAAGTCCTCCAACCTCATGCACATATCACCTCCCTCTATATGCCAGTCCATGTTATAGCTATAAGTGCTCCAACCTCATGCACAAATCACCTGCCTCTATATGCCAGCCCATGTTGTAGCTATAAGTGCTCCAAACTCAGACACATATCACCTGCCTCTATATACCAGCCCATGTTGTAGCTATAAGTGCTCCAACCTCATGCACATATCACCTGCCTCTATATACCAACACATTCTGTAGCTATAAGTGCTCCAACCTCATGCACATATCACCTGCCTCTATATACCAGGCTATGTTATAGTTAAAAGTGCTCCAATGTCATGCACATATCACCTGCCTCTGTATGCCAGCCCATGTTTTAGCTATAAGTGCTCCAACCTCATGCACATATCACCTGCCTCTATATGCCAGCCCATGTTGTAGCTATAAGTACTCCAACCTCAGACACATATCACCTGCCTCTATATACCAACACATTCTGTAGCTATAAGTGCTCCAATCTTATGCACATATCACCTGCCATTATATGCCAGCCCATGTTGTAGCTATAAGTGCTCCAACCTTAGGCACATATCACCTGCCTCTATATGCCAGCCTATGTTGTAGCTATAAGTGTTCCAATCTCATGCACATATCACCTGCCTCTGTATGCCAGCCCATGTTGCAGCTATAAGTGCTCCAACCTCATGCACATATCACCTGCCTCTATATTCCAGCCTATGTTGTAGCTATAAGTACTCCAACCTCAGACATATATCTCCTTCCTCTATATGCCAGCCTATGTTTTAGCTATAACTGCTCCAACCTTATGCACATATCACCTGCCTCTATATACCAGCCTATGCTGTAGTTAAAAGTGCTCCAATCTCATGCACATATCACCTGCCTCTGTATGCCAGCCCATGTTTTACCTATAAGTGCTCCAACCTCATGCACATATCACCTGCCTCTATATGCCAGCCCATGTTGTAGCTATAAGTGTTCCAACCTCATGCACATATCACCTGCCTCTATATGCCAGCCCATATTGTAGTTATAAGTGCTCCAACCTCAGACACATATCGCCTGCCTCTATATGCCAGCCCATGTTGTAGCTATAAGTGCTCCAACCTCATGCACATATCCCCTGCCTCTATATACCAGCCCATGTTGTAGCTATAAGTGCTCCAACCTCATGCACATATCACTTGCCTCTATATGCCAACACATTCTGTAACTATAAGTGCTCCAACCTCATGCATATATCACCAGCCTATATATGCCAGCCTATGTTGTAGCTATAAGTTCTCCAACCTCATGCACATATCACCTGCCTCTATATGCCAACACATTCTATAGCTATAAGTGCTCCAACCTCAGATATATATCACCTGCTTCTATATGCCAACACATTCTCTAGCTATAAGTGTTCCAACCTCAGACATATATCACCTGCCTCTATATTATTCTGTAGCTATAAGTGCTCCAACCTCATGCACATATCACCTGCCTCTATATGCCAGCCTATATTGTAGCTATAAGTGCTCCAACCTCATGCACATATCACCTTCCTCTATATGCCAACACATTCTGTAGCTATAAGTGCTCCAACCTCAGGCATATATCACCTGCCTCTATATGCCAGCCTATATTGTAGCTATAAGTGTTCCAACATCATGCACATATCACCTTCCTCTATATGCCAACACATTCTGTAGCTATAAGTGCTCCAACCTCAGACATATATCACCTGCCTCTATATGCCAGCCTATGTTGTAGCTATAAGTGCTCCAACCTCTTGCACATATAACCTTCCTCTATATGCCAACACATTCTGTAGCTATAAGTGTTCCAACCTCATGCACATATCAACTTCCTCTATATGCCAACACATTCTGTAGCTATAAGTGCTCCAACCTCAGACATATATCACCTCCCTCTATATACCAGTCCATGTCGTAGCTCTAAGTGCTCCAACCTCATGCACATATCACCTGCCTCTATATACCAGCCTATGCTGTAGCTCTAAGTGCTCCAACCTCATGCACATATCACCTGCCTCTATATGCCAGCCCATGTTGTAGCTATAAGTGCTCCAACCTCATATACATATCACCTGCCTCTAATTTACCAACACATTCTGTAGCTATAAGTGCTCCAACCTCAGACACATATCACCTGCCTCTATATACCAGCCCATGTTGTAGCTATAAGTGCTCCAAACTCATGCACATATCACCTGCCTCTATATGCCAGTCCATGTTGTAGCTATAAGCCCTCCAACCTCATGCACATATCACCTGCCTCTATATGCCAGCCTACGTTGTAGCTATAAGTGCTCCAACCTCATGCACACATCACCTGCCTCAATATGCCAGCCCATGTTGTAGCTATAAGTGCTCCAACCTCATGGACATATCACCTGCCTCTATATGCCAACACATTCTGTAACTATAAGTGCTCCAATCTCATGCATATATCACCAGCCTATATATGCCAGCCTATGTTGTAGCTATAAGTTCTCCAACCTCATGCACATATCACCTGCCTCTATATGCCAGCCTATATTGTAGCTATAAGTGCTCCAACCTCATGCACATATCACCTGCCTCTATATGCCAACACATTCTGTAGCCATAAGTGCTCCAACATCAGACATATATCACCTGCCTCTATATGCCAGCCTATGTTGTAGCTATAAGTGCTCCAACCTCTTGCACATATCACCTCCCTCTATATGCCAGCCCATGTCGTAGCTCTAAGTGCTCCAACCTCATGCACATATCACCTGCCTCTATATACCAGCCTGTGCTGTAGCACTAAGTGCTCCAACCTCATGCACATATCACCTGCCTCTATATACCAGCCTATGCTGTAGCTCTAAGTGCTCCAACCTCATGCTTATATCACCTGCCTCTATATGCCAGCCCATGTTGTAGCTATAAGTGCTCCAACCTCATGCACATATCACCTGCCTCTATATACCAACACATTCTGTAGCTATAAGTGCTCCAACCTCAGACACATATTGCCTGCCTCTATATACCAGCCCATGGTGTAGCTATAAGTGCTCCAATCTCATGCACATATCACCTGCCTCTATATGCCAGTCCATGTTGTAGCTATAAGACCTCCAACCTCATGCACATATCACCTGCCTCTATATGCCGGTCCATGTTGTAGCTATAAGTGTTCCAACCTCATGCACATATCACCTGCCTCTATATACCAGCCTATGTTGTAGCTATAAGTTCTCCAACCTCATGCACAAATCACCTGCCTCTATATGCCAGCCAATGTTGTAGCTATAAGTGCTCCAACCTCATGCACACATCACCTGCCTCTATATACCAGCCCATGTTGTAGCTATAAGTGCTCCAACCTCATGCACATATCACCTGCCTCTATATACCAGCCCATGTTTTAGCTATAAGTGCTCCAACCTCATGCACATATCACCTGCCTCTATATGCCAACACATTCTGTAACTATAAGTGCTCCAACCTCATGCATATATCACCAGCCTATATATGCCAGCCTATGTTGTAGCTATAAGCTCTCCAACCTCATGCACATATCACCTGCCTCTATATGCCAACACATTCTGTAGCTATAAGTGCTGCAACCTCAGACTTATATCACCTGCCTCTATATGCCAGCCTATGTTGTAGCTATAAGTGCTCCAACCTCATGCATATATCATCTGCCTCTATATGCC
Source organism: Bombina bombina (assembly GCF_027579735.1). Taxonomy (NCBI): domain Eukaryota; kingdom Metazoa; phylum Chordata; class Amphibia; order Anura; family Bombinatoridae; genus Bombina; species Bombina bombina. The sequence goes on from NC_069500.1 coordinate 50,931,047, forward strand.
AACACATTCTGTAGCTATAAGTGCTCCAACCTCATGCACATATCACCTGCCTCTATATGCCAGCCTATATTGTAGCTATAAGTGCTCCAACCTCATGCACATATCACCTGCCTCTATATCCCGGCCTATGTTGTTGCTAAAAGCCCTCCAACCTCATGCACATATCACCTGCCTTTATATGCCAGCCTATATTGTAGCTATAAGTGCTCTAACCTCATGCACATATCACCTGCCTCTATATCCCGGCCTATGTTGTTGCTAAAAGCCCTCCAACCTCATGCACATATCACCTGCCTCTATATGCCAGCCTATATTGTAGCTATAAGTGCTCCAACCTCTTGCGCATATCACCTCCCTCTATATGCCAGTCCATGTCATAGCTCTAAGTGCTCCCATCTCATGCACATATCACCTGCCTCTATATACCAGCCTATGCTGTAGCTCTAAGTGCTCCAACCTCATGCACATATCACCTGCCTCTATATGCCAGCCCATGTTGTAGCTATAAGTGTTCCAACCTCATGCACATATCACCTGCCTATATATACCAGCCTATGTTGTAGCTATAAGTGCTCCAACCTCATGCACATATCACCTGCCTCTATATACCAGCCCATGTTGTAGCTATAAGTGCTCCAACCTCATGCACATATCACCTGCCTCTATATACCAGCCCATGTTGTAGCTCTAAGTGCTCCAACCTCATGCACATATCACCTGCCTCTATATGCCAGTCTGTGCTGTAGCTCTAAGTGCTCCAACCTCATGCACATATCACCTGCCTCTATATACCAGCCCATGTTGTAGCTATAAGTGCTCCAACCTCATGCACATATCACCTGCCTCTATATACCAGTCCATGTTGTAGCTATAAGTGCTCCAACCTCATGCACATATCACCTGCCTCTATATACCAGCCCATGTTGTAGCTATAAGTGCTCCAACCTCATGCACATATCACCTGCCTCTATATACCAGTCCATGTTGTAGCTATAAGTGCTCCAACCTCATGCACATATCATCTGCCTCTATATACCAACACATTCTGTAACTACAAGTGTTCCAACCTCATGCACATATCACCTGCCTCTATATACCAGCCCATGTTGTAGCTATAAGTGCTCCAACCTCATGCACATATCACCTGCCTGTATATGCCAGCCTATGTTGTAGCTATAAGTGCTCCAACCTCATGCATATATCACCTGCCTCTATATGCCAGCCTATATTGTAGCTATAAGTGCTCCAACCTCATGCACATATCACCTGCCTCTACAGGGAGTGCAGAATTATTAGGCAAATGAGTATTTTGACCACATCATCCTCTTTATGCATGTTGTCTTACTCCAAGCTGTATAGGTTCGAAAGCCTACTACCAATTAAGCATATTAGGCGATGTCCATCTCTGTAATGAGAAGGGGTGTGGTCTAATGACATCAACACCCTATATCAGGTGTGCATAATTATTAGGCAACTTCCTTTCCTTTGGCAAAAAGGGTCAAAAGAAGGACTTGACAGGCTCAGAAAAGTCAAAAATAGTGAGATATCTTGCAGAGGGATGCAGCACTCTTAAAATTGCAAAGCTTCTGAAGCGTGATCATCGAACAATCAAGCGTTTCATTCAAAATAGTCAACAGGGTCGCAAGAAGCGTGTGGAAAAACCAAGGCGCAAAATAACTGCCCATGAACTGAGAAAAGTCAAGCGTGCAGCTGCCAAGATGCCACTTGCCACCAGTTTGGCCATATTTCAGAGCTGCAACATCACTGGAGTGCCCAAAAGCACAAGGTGTGCAATACTCAGAGACATGGCCAAGGTAAGAAAGGCTGAAAGACGACCACCACTGAACAAGACACACAAGCTGAAACGTCAAGACTGGGCCAAGAAATATCTCAAGACTGATTTTTCTAAGGTTTTATGGACTGATGAAATGAGAGTGAGTCTTGATGGGCCAGATGGATGGGCCCGTGGCTGGATTGGTAAAGGGCAGAGAGCTCCAGTCCGACTCAGACGCCAGCAAGGTGGAGGTGGAGTACTGGTTTGGGCTGGTATCATCAAAGATGAGCTTGTGGGGCCTTTTCAGGTTGAGGATGGAGTCAAGCTCAACTCCCAGTCCTACTGCCAGTTTCTGGAAGACACCTTCTTCAAGCAGTGGTACAGGAAGAAGTCTGCATTCTTCAAGAAAAACATGATTTTCATGCAGGACAATGCTCCATCACACGCATCCAAGTACTCCACAGCGTGGCTGGCAAGAAAGGGTATAAAAGAAGAAAATCTAATGACATGGCCTCCTTGTTCACCTGATCTGAACCCATTGAGAACCTGTGGTCCATCATCAAATGTGAGATTTACAAGGAGGGAAAACAGTACACCTCTCTGAACAGTGTCTGGGAGGCTGTGGTTGCTGCTGCACGCAATGTTGATGGTGAACAGATCAAAACACTGACAGAATCAATGGATGGCAGGCTTTTGAGTGTCCTTGCAAAGAAAGGTGGCTATATTGGTCACTGATTTGTTTTTGTTTTGTTTTTGAATGTCAGATATGTATATTTGTGAATGTTGAGATGTTATATTGGTTTCACTGGTAAAAATAAATAATTGAAATGGGTATATATTTGTTTTTTGTTAAGTTGCCTAATAATTATGCACAGTAATAGTCACCTGCACACACAGATATCCCCCTAAAACAGCTATAACTAAAAACAAACTAAAAACTACTTCCAAAACTATTCAGCTTTGATATTAATGAGTTTTTTGGGTTCATTGAGAACATGGTTGTTGTTCAATAATAAAATTAATCCTCAAAAATACAACTTGCCTAATAATTCTGCACTCCCTGTATATACCAACACATTCTGTAGCTATAAGTGCTCCAACCTCATGCACATATCACCTGCCTCTATATACCAACACATTCTGTAGCTATAAGTGCTCCAACCTCATGCACATATCACCTGCCTCTATATACCAACACATTCTGTAGCTATAAGTGCTCCAACCTCATGCACATATCACCTGCCTCTATATGCCAACACATTCTGTAGCTCTAAGTGCTCCAACCTCATGCACATATCACCTGCCTCTATATACCAACACATTCTGTAGCTATAAGTGCTCCAACCTCATGCACATATCACCTCTCTCTATATACCAGCCTATGCTGTAGCTCTAAGTGCTCCAACCTCATGCACATATCACCTGTCTCTATATACCAACACATTCTGTAGCGCTAAGTGCTCCAACCTCATGCACATATCACCTGCCTCTATATACCAACACATTCTGTAGATGTATGTTCCTCAGCCCCAAACAAATATCACCTGACTTTGTAGACAAGAATATTCTGTAAGTGACCATACATATTTGATTTAAAGTATACTGAACACATGCTGCTTAGTTCATCTCTCTTACAGTTACTCTGTTTATGTTTTTGCACACAGGTTGCCATACTTACTGCTGAGAATGATGTGAAAATTAAATACAACATGTAATATGCAGCCAGAATATACAATTTTATGAGTCAGATAACAAATGAAATATACATATTTAAGAAATGATAAAGTTATTAGTCTGGAACTCAATATTATGAACTGTGGCTATGCAATTTGTAAAACCCTGCTATAACATATATAAGTACCCCAGCAGCAGACAGGCATTGATCACCACTAGGGAGATCATCAGTGCTATGCTGTCTCAATCGTCGGCCACTAGGGTGTACCCCAGCTCTGTCACTCTGGTCAGTAAAAGCAAGAGGAGGCTCCTAGTAAAAAATGGACCAGATTCATTCTGCCATCCTTCACCAGCTTCATGCCAGCCATCCTTGAGAAGGTACAGAGCAAATAAACTACCACGTTTTGCTGTCACTGGGAATGTAAACTGTGATATGCAACAGTGACCCCTGCAGGATTTGAGAAGTAACTGCAGCTGAATTTGTGGAAAGTGAAGTTGGTTTTTCTAATTTACACATTGGGAAAAAGGACAGGAAACCCAATACAGAACATCTTATCTTAGCCCTTTAAAAATATAAAGATATACTGCCCAAATTCAGGGCTGTCCCTAAAATATAGATATTCTGGTCATTTTAATAGTATAGCACAAAACTAAACTACTACTACAAATTTATTGCTCTCCATCATCTTGGCATAATCCAACATTAATTTAATTGCACCATGGAAGTCTATCATGTGAGAAAAATTAACACACCTGCACTAACATGCACTAGACTATCCCTCAGGCTAAAAAAAAAAATGTAACTTCAGTGCAAAAATGGAAGCAGTATGGATTGTGCTTAAATGATAATCCACAATATCGCTAAAATATTTTCGTTCCACTTGTAATCTAGGTCTAATCTATACTATAATCGTGTTCGTAATGAGTCCGTCGCGGCCGACAGTTGAGCATGCATCCTCAAAGGAATGTTGGCAGCACGAGGCAGCCAACCTGCATCCAGGTGGATTCCGAAAATTGCAGGGTGGTGAAATAATCCACCGCAGGTTTCTTTCATAAATAAAAACCTAACCGTCCGCAATAAGTAATAAAAAAATAAAAATAACCGCCCATACGAACTATTAAGAAAAAAAAACAATAAAATTATTAACCCCTAAATCCGCCAACCACAACATCGCAAACTAACTAATACATCTATTAACCCCTAATCCGCCAACCCCCCACAACGCATTAAACCTAATTTACCTATTAACTCCTAAACCACCAACCCCACAATGCAAAAAACTAATTTAATGACTAAGCCCCTTAACCTAACACCCCCCTAAATTAATTTAGTTACATAAAAAAATACTACAATTACAATTAAAATAAAATTGCAATACATTAATCTAAAATTACAGAAACTAAAAAAGGCTAACATTACAAAAAATAATAAACAACACTATCCAAAATAAAAAAAATAATCCTAATCCCTATGAAAATAAAAAAGCCCCCCCAAAATAAAAACACTCCCTAATCTAAGAATAAACTACCAATAGCCCTTAAAAAGGCATTTTGTAGGGCATTGCCCTAAAGAAATCAGCTCTTTTACATTAAAAATAAACAAAGTAACCCCCCCTACACCCACCAAACCTCCCCCCAAAATAAAAACTAACACTAATAAACCTAAAGGGGCATTTGGTACTCACGGTTTCAGAAGTCTGGCAGAGAAGGTCTTCTTCCAGGCGGGTTCATCATCTTCATCCACAGCGAAGGCAGCGTGGAGCGGAGGTCCGGCGCTGTCTTCCTATTTGTGGCCGGAGCGAAGGGGCGCGGAGCGGAGGTCCGAAGCGTTCTTCCCAGATGTGTGTGGAGCGAAGGCGGCGCGGAGCGGAGGTCCAGAGCGGTCTTCCCAGATGTAGCGCTCCTCGGCGAAGGCGTGGAGGTTCCTCTTCATGCAATCATCCGCCGCAGGCCGCACACTGAAGATTGAATTCAAGGTACCCCATATTTATTGGGGTACCTTGCATTCCTATTGGCTGAAATTTTCAAAATCAGCCAATAGGATGAGAGCTACTGAAATCTTATTGGCTGATTTGAACAGCCAATAGGATTTCAGTAGCTCTAATCCTATTGGCTGCATTGAAAAATTCAGCCAAATTGATTGTTGTACCTTGCATTCAATATTCAGTATACGATGGACATTGGATGAAGATGAGCCTCCATGCCACCGAGGACCACCGCCGCGAGGACCACCGCTGCCGCCAAGGACCGCCAACAACGCCATAGATGACCACCGCCAAGGATCGCCACATCTAGGAAGCCCACTCCAGACATCCACTTCATGCCGCCTTTAATGTGGATGAAGATGATGGACCCGCCTGGAAGAAGACCTTCTCCACCAGACGTCTGAAACCGTGAGTACCTATTTGGGACTTTAGTGTTAGTTTTTTTTTTTTTTTGGGGGGGGTTAGTTTTTTTAGATTAGGGTTTATTGGACAATTTGCAAAAGAGCTGAATGCCCTTTTAAGGGCAGTGAGAAAGAGCTGAATGCCCTTTTAAGGGCAATGCCCATACAAATGTCCCTTTAGGAGCAATGCATAGTTTAGGTTTATTAGTGTTATTTTTTTTTATTTTGGGGGGTTTGGTGGGTGGGGACTTTGTTTATTTTTAATGTAAAAGAGCTTATTTCTTTAGGGCAATGCCTTACATAAAGCCCTTTTAAGGGCTATTGGTAGTTTATTCTTAGATTGGGGGGGGTGTTTTTATTTTGGGGGCTTTTTTATTTTCATAGGGATTAGTTTTAATTTTTTTATTTTGGATAGTGTTGTTTATTTTTTTCTGTATCAACTAGTTTTTTATAAAGCATATTTTAAAAAAAAGTTATCTACATTTCTTATATCCTGTCTTCTTTTACTGTAGTTTACCTCTGGAGTGTATACTGTATACGTAATGCGTGCTGCAGTTTATCTGACCATGCTATATGCTACACGTTGATTGCTAGATCATTGCACAAGCCTCTGATCTATTACAACAAATGAGGAAATTTAAATATATTAAAGTGGGAAAATGCATTGGATTTTCAATACCAGCCTCAAATATTTTAACTTATATTTTGTATGAACTGATTATACGTAATTTATATGAATAATATTTTAATGTTTATAGATTGTAATTTAGCTTATAAAGGGACATTCCAGCCAGATTTGAAAAGCACATTGAACATTTTTTTAAATCAACTTTTATTAGAAAAAATATTATAGTAAATGCTTCAATTATTTTAGTGAGAACTTTGACTGTGCACAGACATGAAGTATATCTAGATATGCTCTGTGCACCAGCATTTCAAATAGTATTGCATCTGCAAAGACTTTATGTATGTAATATGTCTCTTCCAGTTATCTGAACAGACACACTGTTTAAAAAGAGAATGCATTAAAAAAATCTAGATACAATCCAAGTGCTCATGGGAAGTAAACGTTTTCAGTGAAACAGCAATAACATTTTTACTTTCCGGGATTGTCACAGTTTGGGGGCCATGCTGTCCCCCACTGTAGCTTAAACCAGACACTTCCCAAATACACCTATGAAACACATAGTTCCACCCACAGCTAGTCAAACCAGTCCTAGGCACGACCATGGCTTCAACTCAATGATTGCATCCAATATAACAACACAACCATTAACCCACAAGTCCCAGTCCTAGAAGGCTTCTGAGACATTTTCTGATTTTAGCTGAGCTTTCTCCTGTTAAGTGTAGTCAGTCCACGGGTCATCCATTACTTATGGAATATTTCTCTTCCTAACAGGAAACTGCAAGAGAATTACCCAGCAGAGCTTGCTATATAGCTCCTCCCCTCACCTGTCATACTCAGTCATTCTCTTGCAGCCTAACTAGATAGGAAGCTGTGAGAGATCTGTGGTGTTTTTTTAACTTAGTTTATTTCTACAATCAAAAGTTTGTTATTTTTAAATGGCACCGGAGTGTGCTGTTTATTCTCAGGCAGCTTTAGAAGAAGAATCTGCCTGGGTTTTTTTCTATGGTCTTAGCAGACATAACTAAGATCCACTGGCTGTTCTCATCTGAGGAAAAGTGAGGTAACTTCAGAGAAGGGGAATAGCATGCAGGGCCCACCTGCAACAAAGAGGTATGTGCAGTAAATTATTTTCTGAGGAATGGAATTGACTGAGAAAATACTGCTGATACCATTGTAAAGTAAGTTCAGCCTTAAATGCAGCGATAGCGACTGGTATCAGGCTGATGTGTGTGTGTGTGCACTGAATGTATTTTCTAAGGAATGGAATTGACTCTGAAAATACTGTAAATACTGAAATAATGTATGAGCCTTAACTGCAGTAAAAACGACTGGTAGCAGGCTTATTAATAATAATACATAACTTTTAAATGTATGTTTAAAACGTTTACTGGCTTGTTAATCGTTTTTTGTGAGGTACTTGGTGATAAAACTTATTGGGGCTTGATTTTTACCACATGGCCATTTTTGTTTTCTGCATAGAAACAGTTTCTGAGCTTCCCCACTGTTGTAATATGAGTGGGAGGGGCCTATTTTAGCGCTTTTTTGCGCAGTAAAAATTCAGTCACAATCTGTCTACTTCATCCTCCATGATCCAGATCGTCTCTAGAGAGCTCAGGGATCTTCAAAATCCATTTTGAGGGAGGTAATCAGTCACAGTAGTCTTGTGACAGTGTATTTGACTGTGAGAAAAACGTTAATTATATAATTTTTATCCGTTTTTGGGTACTAAGGGGTTAATCATCCATTTGCTGGTGGGTGCAATCCTTTGCTAACTTAATACATTTACTGTGAAAATTTGGTTGCTATAACTATTTTTGTTCATTGTTATTTCAACTGTGTCAGTTTTTCTGTGCTTCTTAAAGGCACAGTAACGTTTTTTATATTGCTTGTAAATTAATTTTGAAAAGTATTTCCAAGTTTGCTAGTCTCATTGCTAGTTTGTTTAAACATGTCTGACTCAGATGAATCTCTTTGTTCACTATGTTTAAAGGCCAATGTGGAGCCCAATAGAAATTTATGTACTAATTGCATTGATGCTACTTTAAATAAAAGTCAATCTTTACATGTAAAGAAATTATCACCAGACGACGAGGGGGAAGTTATGCCGACTAACTCTCCTCACGTGTCAGTACCTGCGCCTCCCGCTCAGGAGGTGCGTGATTTTGTGGCGCCAAGTACATCAGGGAGGCCCTTACAAATCACTTTGCAAGACATGGCTACTGTTATGACAGAAGTATTATCTAAGTTGCCAGATTTAAGAGGCAAGCGCGATAGCTCTGGGTTAAGGATAGAGCGCGCGGATGAGATAAGAGCCATGTCAGATACTGCGTCACAGTTTGCAGAACGTGAGGATGGAGAGCTTCATTCTGTGGGTGACGGATCTGATCCAGGGAGACTGGATTCAGAGATTTCCAATTTTAAATTTAAGCTAGAGAACCTCCGCACATTGCTAGGGGAGGTATTAGCGGCTCTGAATGATTGTAACACGGTTGCAATTCCAGAGAAATTATGTAGGTTGGATAAATACTATGCGGTACCGGTGTATACTGACGTATTTCCTATACCAAAAAGGCTTACAGAGATTATTAGCAAGGAGTGGGATAGACCTGGTGTGCCTTTTACCCCTCCTCCCATATTTAGGAAAATGTTTCCTATTGACGCCACCACACGAGACTTATGGCAGACGGTCCCTAAGGTGGAGGGAGCAGTTTCTACTTTAGCTAAGCGTACCACTATCCCGGTGGAGGATAGTTGTGCCTTTTCAGATCCAATGGATAAAAAATTAGAGGGTTACCTTAAGAAAATGTTTGTTCAACAAGGTTTTATTTTACAGCCCCTTGCATGCATTGCGCCTGTCACTGCTGCGGCAGCATTCTGGTTTGAGTCTCTGGAAGAGGCCATTCGCTCAGCTCCATTGGATGAAATAATGAACAAGCTTAAAACACTTAAGCTAGCTAACGCATTTGTTTCTGATGCCGTTGTGCATTTAACCAAACTTACGGCTAAGAACTCCGGATTCGCCATCCAAGCGCGCAGAGCGCTATGGCTTAAATCCTGGTCAGCTGACGTGACTTCTAAATCTAAATTGCTTAATATTCCTTTCAAAGGGCAGACCTTATTCGGGCCCGGCTTGAAAGAAACTATTGCTGACATTACGGGAGGTAAGGGCCATGCTCTACCTCAGGACAGGGCCAAATCAAAGGCCAAACAGTCTAATTTTCATGCCTTTCGTAACTTCAAGGCAGGAGCAGCATCAACTTCCTCCGCTCCAAAACAGGAAGGAGCTGTGGCTCGTTACAGGCAGGGCTGGAAAGTTAACCAGTCCTGGAACAGGGGCAAGCAGGCCAAGAAACCTGCTGCTGCCCCCAAGACAGCATGAAGAGAGGGCCCCCTATCCGGAAACGGATCTAGTGGGGGGCAGACTTTCTCTCTTCGCCCAGGCTTGGGCAAGAGATGTCCAGGATCCCTGGGCGTTGGAGATCATATCCCAGGGATACCTCCTGGACTTCAAGACTTCTCCTCCACGGGGGAGATTTCATCTTTCAAGGTTATCAGCAAACCAAACAAAGAAAGAGGCGTTTCTACGCTGTGTACAAGACCTCTTACTAATGGGGGTAATCCACCCAGTTCCGCGGACGGAACACGGGCAGGGATTCTATTCAAATCTATTTGTGGTTCCCAAAAAAGAGGGAACCTTCAGACCAATCTTGGACTTAAAAATCCTAAACAAATTTCTAAGAGTTCCATCATTCAAAATGGAGACTATTCGAACCATCCTTCCCATGATCCAAGAGGGTCAGTACATGACCACGGTGGACTTAAAGGATGCCTACCTTCACATACCGATTCACAAGGACCATTACCGGTATTTGAGATTTGCCTTCCTAGACAGGCATTACCAGTTTGTAGCTCTTCCCTTCGGATTAGCTACGGCTCCAAGAATCTTTACAAAAATTCTAGGATCACTTCTGGCGGTACTAAGACCACGAGGCATAGCGGTGACTCCGTACCTAGACGACATTCTGATACAAGCGTCAAGTTTTCAAACTGCCAAGTCTCATACAGAGATAGTTCTGGCATTTCTGAGGTCGCATGGGTGGAAGGTGAACGTGGAAAAGAGTTCTCTATTACCACTTACAAGAGTTCCCTTTCTAGGGACTCTTATAGATTCTGTAGAGATGAAAATTTACCTGACAGAGGCCAGGTTATTAAAACTTCTAAATGCTTGCCGTGTCCTTCACTCCATTCCACACCCGTCAGTAGCTCAGTGCATGGAAGTAATCGGCTTAATGGTAGCGGCAATGGACATAGTACCATTTGCGCGCCTGCATCTCAGACCGCTGCAATTGTGCATGCTAAGTCAGTGGAACGGGGATTACTCAGATTTGTCCCCCCTACTAAATCTGGATCAAGAGACCAGAGATTCTCTTCTATGGTGGCTCTCTCGGCCACATCTGTCCAAGGGGATGACCTTTCGCAGGCCAGATTGGACGATTGTAACAACAGACGCCAGCCTTCTAGGCTGGGGAACAGTCTGGAATTCCCTGAAAGCTCAGGGATTATGGACTCAGGAGGAGAAACTCCTCCCAATAAATATTCTGGAGTTAAGAGCAATATTCAATGCTCTCCTAGCTTGGCCTCAGTTAGCAACTCTGAGGTTCATCAGATTTCAGTCGGACAACATCACGACTGTGGCTTATATCAACCATCAAGGGGGAACCAGAAGTTCCCTAGCGATGTTGGAAGTCTCAAAGATAATTCGCTGGGCAGAGTCTCACTCTTGCCACCTGTCAGCGATCTACATCCCAGGCGTGGAGAACTGGGAGGCGGATTTTCTAAGTCGCCAGACTTTTCATCCGGGAGAGTGGGAACTCCATCCGGAGGTCTTTGCTCAACTGGTTCGTTGTTGGGCCAAACCAGATCTGGATCTCATGGCGTCTCGTCAGAACGCCAAGCTTCCTTGTTACGGATCCAGGTCCAGGGACCCGGGAGCGGTGCTGATAGATGCTCTGACAGCCCCTTGGGTCTTCAACATGGCTTATGTGTTTCCACCATTCCCAATGCTTCCTCGTTTGATTGCCAAGATCAAACAGGAGAGAGCTTCGATGATTCTGATAGCGCCTGCGTGGCCACGCAGGACCTGGTATGCAGACCTAGTGGACATGTCGTCCTGTCCACCGTGGTCTCTGCCTCTGAGACAGGACCTTCTAATTCAGGGTCCTTTCAAACATCCAAATCTAATTTCTCTGAGGCTGACTGCATGGAGATTGAACGCTTGATTCTATCAAAGCGTGGTTTCTCGGAGTCGGTTATTGATACCTTAATACAGGCTAGGAAGCCTGTTACCAGAAAAATTTACCATAAAATATGGCGTAAATATTTACATTGGTGCGAATCCAAGTGTTACTCATGGAGTAAGGTTAGGATTCCTAGGATATTGTCCTTTCTACAAGAGGGTTTAGAAAAGGGTTTATCTACTAGTTCGTTAAAGGGACAGATTTCTGCTCTGTCTATTCTTCTACACAAACGTCTGGCTGAAGTTCCAGACGTTCAGGCTTTCTGTCAGGCTTTAACTAGGATTAAGCCTGTGTTTAAGTCTGTTGCTCCGCCGTGGAGCTTAAACTTAGTTCTGTTTTTGATGGCTATTTCCTCAGCTCGGAGAGTCTCTGAGTTATCTGCCTTACATTGTGATTCTCCTTATCTGATTTTCCATTCAGACAAGGTAGTTCTGCGTACTAAACCTGGGTTCTTACCTAAGGTAGTTACTAACAAGAATATCAATCAAGAGATTGTTGTTCCATCTCTGTGTCCTAACCCTTCTTCAAAGAAGGAACGACTTTTGCATAATCTGGACGCAGTCCGTGCCCTGAAATTCTATTTGCAGGCAACTAAGGATTTTTGTCAAACTTCTTCCCTGTTTGTCGTTTACTCTGGACAGAGGAGAGGTCAAAAGGCTTCGGCTACCTCTCTCTCTTTTTGGCTTCGTAGCATAATATGATTAGCCTATGAGACTGCTGGACAGCAGCCCCCTGAAAGGATTACAGCTCATTCTACTAGAGCTGTGGCTTCCACCTGGGCCTTTAAAAATGAGGCCTCTGTTGAACAGATTTGCAAGGCTGCGACTTGGTCTTCGCTTCATACTTTTTCAAAATTTTACAAATTTGACACTTTTGCTTCCTCGGAGGCTGTGTTTGGGAGAAAGGTACTTCAGGCAGTGGTTCCTTCTGTTTAATGTTCCTGCCTTGTCCCTCCCTTCATCCGTGTACTTTAGCTTTGGTATTGGTATTCCATAAGTAATGGATGACCCGTGGACTGACTACACTTAACAGGAGAAAACATAATTTATGCTTACCTGATAAATTCCTTTCTCCTGTAGTGTAGTCAGTCCACGGCCCGCCCTGTTTTTACGGCAGGTCTAAATTTTAATTAAACTCCAGTCACCACTGTACCCTATGGTTCCTCCTTTCTCGTATGCTTGGTCGAATGACTGAGTATGACAGGTGAGGGGAGGAGCTATATCGCAAGCTCTGCTGGGTAATTCTCTTGCAGTTTCCTGTTAGGAAGAGAAATATTCCATAAGTAATGGATGACCGTGGACTGACTACACTACAGGAGAAAGGAATTTATCAGGTAAGCATAAATTATGTTTTTCGCTTTTAGCTGGGATGCCCATTTAATAAACATGTAGATCAGTAATTCATTCTCTTTTCTTTAGAACTAAGATTTGCTAACATACTACTAGAGGTGCCACCATAGCCATGTTTTCCTGGCCAGTTATGAGTTACACATGCTTAAGGCTATGCAGGGACGTATCCATGTGCTATCCAGCAGCACTAATTATATGTTTAACCCTTCAGCATGTACAACTCATAGCGTTCCTTAAAAATATAGCTGACAATGCAATTTATTCAGCAATTGAAAAACCTTTCCATTTCAACAATTGGACGAGATATGGGCAGGGTTGGGTTAAGTTGGGAATATCTTGGGTGGGACATGGAAACAGAGACATTAGTCCTAAGCAGGGTAGCTGTGGGAGAGACGGACTTCCCAACCCATGACTATTCTGAAGATCCAAAATGGTTGGAAGGTAGCCACCTGGACCTTTGCCTGTTTAGCCAGTTCAAGGGTTTTAAAAGCAAATGTTGAGGGATACACATAAGAGTTAGGACTTGAAGTTTAAAATAAGGGTTTGGTTTTGGTTGGCATAATGGCAGATAATATCAAAAGTCTATAATTTAGCAAATTAAAATACTGAAGATAAATGGATAATAAAGAAAAATACATTTTTAAACAATTTATTAGATAAAAATGAATTAATAGCAAATAGTGATGGCCTTGTCATGTTAACAGTCAAAATTGTTAAAAAAAAATTGGGGCAACGGTCTTTTATCAGTTAGCCTTTAATATTGTAGCAACATACTTCAAAAGTCAAGTATAAGACTTGTCAAAGCAATCAAATATAAAAGTACAAACTAGGGGTGTGCATTTGGATGCTTTAGTAGCATCTGAATGCTGAAGAAGGCTGCCACCCGTCCCACTCAGTTCTTTTTGACCTGCAAATCCAGATCTCAGTTTGTTGTAGTTTCACAAGAAGAAATGAGGCTTGAAAAGAGCCGAACAGCACAAGTAACAATTATAAATGTTAACGGAACATACAGAAGTCTGTCATTTTTCATTTATGACTAATATGTGAAAAATTAAACTACTTGGTAAACTGTAAACAAAATAAGGGGTTGATTTTAATCCTTCTTAAATTCTCGTTCAATATCAGAAAAATGGGATTGGCCAATATTTTAAAAATATTTATATATAACAATCATACCAGGTAAAACACAGTTTGGTTTGATATTGTCCTTTTATTTTATCTCAATTTTCCACAACGCACCATTCACAACTGATAATGGCTGTTGATCGCTGAAAAAAAATCTACCAATACACTAAAAAAGATACAACTGCTCTCCAGGCTGCCAGCTGCTCCCATCAATTAACCAGACCACGTATCCTCATTCTGCTGTAGACTTCGCTCCTGTCTCCATGTCGTAACTTTCAACATCTTTTAGATATGAATCTTCTTGTTCTTACCTTTAAAGGGATAGAAAACAAAAAGAAAACTATTTTGTGATTCAGATAGAGCATACACATTTTAAAAAAATTTCAATTTACTTCTGTTATCAAATTTGTTTCATTCCCATGGTATTCTGTGTTGAATAGATACCTAGGTAGGTGCCTGGATCACTACATGGCAGGAAATAGTGCTGCCCTTTAGTGCTCTTGCCAATGGACAGCATTTATACAAAACTGCTTCCAGACGCGTGCACGCTCCTGAGTTTACATCCTTGTTTTTCAACAAAAGATAACAAGAGAACTAAGAAAATGTAATAATAGAAGTAAATTAGAAATCTGTTTAAAATGAGATGCTCTATCTGAATCATGAAAGAAACATTTTTGGTTCTATGTCCTTTTACTGGATGGTGATGACATGTTTAGCCATCACCGTTGTTGGCATGGGAGGCACAATCTTATTGTTTGGGTCAGAACATGTGCATAACGTTTGCCCATATTGTTTATCCAATGTTTGCTATCAGTTGAGCTGTGGGCTTTGAGCATTTATCAAATGCCGTTGGTTGTTGAATTGGCTGTGTCAATGTTGTTGTCAATATTTAGTCGATAACTTGTGGTTGGTTGGATGATAAAACACAATTTCTAAGATTGATATTGACTCCTAAAGTCCAGATTATGAGTGGAGTGCTGGTAGTATAAGTAAGGCATAATGTGAACGCGACCTTGCGTTTGCATTGCATGGAAGCTTTGCACTCATGAGAGCGCGCTTCCATAGGCTCCAATGGGAGCCTCATTCTGAAGCTGTCTTACACGGCAAATAACCTAGTGCAGTGAAGGGGGTAAGTCGCACAGCGATAGTTAGAAAAGTTTAAATGTATATGAATATATACATTTATATTTATGTGTTTATAGGTGTATAAATCAGGAAATCATTAAATAGCATAAATTGGGACAAAGTATTCTCTAATACAAATACAAAGGATAAATGGATAACATTTAAAACTTTGTTAAATAAATATACATATCAACAAATACCATGTGGTTATACAAATAAAAATAAAAAATCCAAGCCAATGTGGCTGAATATAAATGTGTTAAGAGAAATTAGGAAAAAATGTAGGGCATTTAAATTATTCAAAGAAAATGGTACAGATTCCAAAACATTTTTAAGGAATGTAACAAAGCATGCAAAAAAGCAATCAAATTAGCCAAAATTGAAAATGAAAAATTAATTGCAAAGGATTCTAAATCTAACGCTAAAAGGTTCTTTAAGTACATAAATAGCAAAAAATCTAAGAAAGACAATATAGGTACATTAAAATGTGGGGAGGGTAGCGTGATTAGCAGTGACAGGGAGAAGGCTGAGATACTAAACCAGTTTTTTTTCTTCAGTATACACAAGAGAGGAACCATTGGATGATACAAAATAGAACATGCCAGCCCATACCATAAACTGGGTTATGTATAGAGGATATCAGGAACAAATTGGATAATATTAAGAAAAATAAAACTCAAGGCCCAGATGGAATACACCCAAGGGTGTTAAGGGAATTTAGGACTGTTATAGACAAACCTCTACTCTTTTCAAGACTCTTTTTCAAGACTCATTATCCTCAGGCATGGTACCCAAGGATTGGCGTAAAGCTGATATGGTGCCACTCTTCAAAAAGGGAAGTAGGAATGATCCAGGAAGCTATAGACCAGTTAGTCTGACATCAATACTGGGGAAGATATTTGAAGGGATTATAAGGGATTATATTGATGAGCATATTCGTGTAAACAAGATTGAGTTCTAATCAGCATGGTTTTATGAGAAATAGATCATGTCAAATTAATCTAATTAGATTCTATGAGGAAGTAAGTAAAAATATAGATAAAGGGGAATCAGTTGATGTGATATACTTAGATTTTTCAAAAGCATTTGATACAGTGCCACATGAGAGATTAATGCACAAAATTAAGGGACTGGGAATAGCTGAAAATGTTAGTTTATGGATAAATAACTGGATAAACTATAGGGAGCAACGAGTAGTAGTAAATGGATCATACCTAGATTGGAAAAAGGTAATCAGTGGAGTACCCCAGGGATCAGTGCTGGGCCCTATTCTTTTTAATATTTTTACAAATGACTTGGAGCTAGGATTAAATAGCGACATCTCAATTTTTACAGATGATACTAAGTTAAGTAAGGTCATTAGGTCAGCGCAGGATGAATTTTCGTTACAAAGGGACCTGCAAAAATTAGAAGTATGGGCAGGTAAATGGAAAATGAGATTTAATATGGGAAAATGGAAGGTTCTATATTTTGGAAGTAAAAATAAGCAGGCAACGTATTATTTAAATGGGACAAGACTTAGCCAAACACAGGAGGAAAGGGATTTGGGGGTAGTAATAGATAACAAGCTAAAGATGGGTGCACAATGCAGGGCAGCAGCTTCAAAGGCTAGTAAGATACTAGCATGTATTAAAAGAGGCATTGACTCAAGGGAGGAAAGCATAATTCTGTCACTATATAAATCACTTGTAAGACCTCACCATGAGTATGGAGTGCAGTTCTGGGGACTAATCGCAAAAAAAGATATTGCAGAACTAGAAAAAGTTCAGAGAAGGGCCACAAAGCTAATAAGGGGATTGGAGAATTTAAGCTATGAGGAGAGGCTAGCCAAACTGGGTTTGTTTTCTTTAGAAAAAAGGTGCTTAAGAGGTGACATGATTACTTTATATAAATATACAGGGAGTGCAGAATTATTAGGCAAATGAGTATTTTGACCACATCATCCTCTTTATGCATGTTGTCTTACTCCAAGCTGTATAGGCTCGAAAGCCTACTACCAATTAAGCATATTAGGTGTCTCTGTAATGAGAAGGGGTGTGGTCTAATAACATCAACACCCTATATCAGGTGTGCATAATTATTAGGCAACTTCCTTTCCTTTGGCAAAATGGGTCAAAAGAAGGAATTGACAGGCTCAGAAAAGTCAAAAATAGTGAGATATCTTGCAGAGGGATGCAGCACTCTTAAAATTGCAAAGCTTCTGAAGCGTGATCATCGAACAATCAAGCGTTTCATTCAAAATAGTCAACAGGGTCGCAAGAAGCGTGTGGAAAAACCAAGGCGCAAAATAACTGCCCATGAACTGAGAAAAGTCAAGCGTGCAGCTGCCAAGGTGCCACTTGCCACCAGTTTGGCCATATTTCAGAGCTGCAACATCACTGGAGTGCTCAAAAGCACAAGGTGTGCAATACTCAGAGACATGGCCAAGGTAAGAAAGGCTGAAAGACGACCACCACTGAACAAGACACACAAGCTGAAACGTCAAGACTGGGCCAAGAAATATCTCAAGACTGATTTTTCTAAGGTTTTATGGACTGATGAAATGAGAGTGAGTCTTGATGGGCCAGATGGATGGGCCCGTGGCTGGATTGGTAAAGGGCAGAGAGCTCCAGTCCGACTCAGACGCCAGCAAGGTGGAGGTGGAGTACTGGTTTGGGCTGGTATCATCAAAGATGAGCTTGTGGGGCCTTTTCGGGTTGAGGATGGAGTCAAGCTCAATTCCCAGTCCTACTGCCAGTTTCTGGAAGACAGCTTCTTCAAGCAGTGGTACAGGAAGAAGTCTGCATCCTTCAAGAAAAACATGATTTTCATGCAGGACAATGCTCCATCACACGCGTCCAAGTACTCCACAGCGTGGCTGGCAAGAAAGGGTATAAAAGAAGAAAATCTAATGACATGGCCTCCTTGTTCACCTGATCTGAACCCCACTGAGAACCTGTGGTCCATCATCAAATGTGAGATTTACAAGGAGGGAAAACAGTACACCTCTCTGAACAGTGTCTGGGAGGCTGTGGTTGCTGCTGCACGCAATGTTGATGGTGAACAGATCAAAACACTGACAGAATCCATGGATGGCAGGCTTTTGAGTGTCCTTGCAAAGAAAGGTGGCTATATTGGTCACTGATTTGTTTTTGTTTTGTTTTTGAATGTCAGAAATGTATATTTGTGAATGTTGAGATGTTATATTGGTTTCACTGGTAAAAATAAATAATTGAAATGGGTATATATTTGTTTTTTGTTAAGTTGCCTAATAATTATGCACAGTAATAGTCACCTGCACACACAGATATCCCCCTAAAATAGCTAAAACTAAAAACAAACTAAAAACTACTTCCAAAAATATTCAGCTTTGATATTAATGAGTTTTTTGGGTTCACTGAGAACATGGTTATTGTTCAATAATAAAATTAATCCTCAAAAATACAACTTGCCTAATAATTCTGCACTCCCTGTATTCAAGGCCCATATACAGAGATGGCAGAAGCTCTGTTTATTCCAAGAAAATTGTTTGTGACCAGAGGTCACAATTTAAGGTTGGAGGAAAGGAGGTTTAATCTCCTGCAACGGAAACGTTTTTTCACTGTAAGAGCAATAAAATTGTGGAACTCATTACCAAAGGAGGTAGTGAATGCCAATACCCTAGATACATTTAAAAATGATTTGGATACATTTCTGTCTATAAACAAAATTCATGGATATGATTGCTAGTATTAAATGGGTCACCTTTTAGTGGGATTATTTAAGCTTAACTGGAGCATTTTGTATATATTTTAGTTTTGTATAGGTTGAACTCGTGGACTTCGGTCTTTTTTCAACCTCAGCTATATGTTACTATGTTACTATGTATGTATGCACATATTAACACATAAATATATATCAGCTAGATTACGAGTTTTGAGCGCTATAGGGAAATTAATGAACGCAACATTTTTAGCATTATTTCACCTCCCTATAGCACTGTTATTACAAGTTTTAAAAAAGAAGGCCTGTGCGGGCCATATGGTTGCGCTGAGCTCCATAACGCACCGAAATCAAGCGCTGCTTTGAACGATTTCCCCATAGACATCAATGGGGAGAGCCAGCAAAATAAAGCCTAACACCTGCGATTGCGGAAACAAAAGCTCTGTAATGCAGCCCAATTGATGTCTATGGGGAAATAAAAAAGTTATGTTTAAACCTAACACCCTAACATAAACCCAGAGTCTAAACACCCCTAATCTGCTGCCCCTAACATCGCCGCCACATACATTACAGTTATTAACCCCTAATCTGCTGCCCCTAACATCGTCGCCACCTACAATACAGTTATTATCCCCTAATCTGCCGCCCCCAATGTCGCCGCCACTATACTAAAGTTATTAACCCCTAAACCTAACCCTAATGTAACCCTAAGCCTAAGTCTAACCCTAACGTAACCCTTACCCTAACACCCCCTAACTTAAATATAATTAAAATACATTTAAATAAACCTGACAATTATTAACTAAATAATTCCTATTTAAAACTAAATACAAATTTTACTGTAAAAAAAACCTAAGCTAGCTACAATATAACTAATTATTATATTGTTGCTAGCTTAGGTTTTATTTTAATTTCACAGATAAGTTTGTATTTATTTTAAAGGGACAGTCAACACCAGAATGTGTGTTGTTTAAAAATATAGATAATCCCTTTATTACCCATTCCCCAGTTTTGCATAACAAACACAACTATAATAATACACATTTTACCTCTGTAATTACCTTGTATCTAAGCCCCTGCAGACTGCCCCCTTATTTCAGTTCATTTGACAGACTTGCATTTTAGCCAATCAGTGCTCACTCCACTGTAAATGTGCATGCGTGATCTCAATGTTATCTATGTGAAACAGATGAACTAAAGCTCCTTTAGTGGTAAAAAAACTGTGAAAATGCTTTAAGACTAGAGGCGACCTTCAAGGGCTAAGAAATTAGCATATGAACCTCCTAGGTTTAGCTTTCAACTAAGAAAACCAAGAGAACAACGCAAAATTGGTGATAAAAGTAAATTGGAAAGTTGTTTTAAATGACATGCCCTTTTTGAATCATGAAAGTTTTTTTTAGACTTGACTGTCCCTTTAACTAGGTAGACTAGTTAGTAAATAGTTATTATTTATTTACTAGCTACCTAGTTAAAATAAATACAAAGTTACCTGTAAAATAGAAACCTAAGCTACCTTACACTAAAAACTAAAATTACAATAAAATAAAATACATTAAATTATTAAAATACAAATTTCTAACTTACAAAAAAATAAACACTAAATTACAAAAAATAAAAAACAAAATTATCAAAAATAGAAACGAATTACTGCTAATCTAATAGCCTTATCAAAATAAAAAAGCCCCCCAAAATAAAAAAACCCTAGCCTACACTAAACTTCCAATGGCCTTTAAAAGGGCCTTTTGTGGGGTATTGCCCCAAAGAAATCAGCTCTTTTATATGTAATAAAAAATACAAACACCCCCAACAGTAAAAACCAACACCCACCCAACCACCCCTCCAAATAAAATCCTATCTAAATAAACCTAAGCTAAACATTGCCCTTAAAAGGGCATTTGGATGGGCATAAAAAAAATCACCCCAAAAAAACTTAAAAAAACCTAACACTAAGCCCCGACGATCCACTTACAGTTATCGAAAGTCCGGACATCCATGCAGTCTCTTCGATTTTTCTCCAGCCAATGACGTCCTCATCCAGGCAAGAAGTTTTCATCCAGACGGCATCTTCTATCTTCATCCATCCGGCGCGGAGCGGGTCCATCTTCAAGACATCCGGCGTGGAGCATCCTCTTCTTACGTCGTTGCTGTAAACTGAAGTGATGTCATCCAAGATGGCGTCCCTTACATTACTATTGGCTGAAATATTTCTATCAGCCAATAGGAATTAAAGGGGAAAAATCCTATTGGCTGTTGCAATCAGCCAATAGGATTGAGCTTTCATCCTATTGGCTAATCCAATTAGCCAATAGGATTGAGCTATCATTCTATTGGCTGTTCCAATCAGCCAATAGAATGAGAGCTCAATCCTATTGGCTTATTGGATGAGCCAATAGGATGAAAACTCAATCCTATTGGCTGATTGCAAAATATAGATGGGGATTCCAATTCAGACTGACATTTACAGTAGAACTCTTTTTCTTGTTCTTTAGTGGCAGAAGGACAATCCATTCTTGATAGGTTACAGATGTTTGCCTTGAAGTTACCGACTCCCGGCATCATACTGATTCCTCACACCTCTCTAACCTCGTTACCCTTTATGATGGGTTCACCAATGTTTATGTTTATGGTTATACCCTTATTTCAATCATGTTTGTCTGAAAGATGTTTTTTGTTTACCTACAATTAACTCCACACCTTGGCAAATCTCTAACCACCCTCAAATTATTGCAGCTACTTTTCCTAACTATTATCAAATGCGTTATGCCCTCCCCCACCAACAGCAACAAAACACAGATAGCTTTGGAAACTGCTGAATTCTTGCAGAGCTGTAAATTGCCCAGATTTGAATCCGAGGATTTGGATAAATCGAACTCTCCTATAAAAACCCAAGAAGTAAAACATACTATCCGCAACTTAAACAATAACAAGGCACCTAGCCCGGATGACTTTTCAAGCCTCTTTTATAAAATATTTATTGATGATATTAGCCCTATCCTAACCACTACATTTAATCATATTTTGGAAAGGGGTACTATCCCACCTGAAATTATTGAAGTGGCCACTCCAAACTCACCATAAGGTGCTCCTGATCGGCTCTCAGTAGTGATGTCAGACGCCACAAGTCCATATGGCAGATAGGTTGAAAATGCACATGGGCCGAGTGCAATGCCAGAGAAAAAGCAGCAAACCAACTGCAATAGATGTATCAGAATAATAGATCCAGCAGCATGGCAGCAGATATATAACAAGAAGTTTATTTTTCTTCACATCAAAATAGGTACAGCTCACGGAGTAAACGTCTGACGCGTTTTTCGCCCCTTAGTGGTGCTTCATCATAGACTAAGGATATTACACAGATGTCCATCTTATATAATGGTCACAATTGATTACCATATTAACTCTTTGTGATACAATTACAATATACACACACCATTAAAAACAGTAAACATTACAAATTGTTCAAGTCCTATATTTTGCTGAATATCAAATTAAGGGAAAAACTAGAGATAAATAAATTATTTCCATGTTGATAATAATCACAGTAGAAATAATAACCCACATATAAAAATGTGAACATACATATAAATATATCTCCTAAATGTCTCCTAAATGTTCTATTTTGTTTTAGTCTTAAGCACATACATTTTGGAGAATTTCCTCAGAATTAACTTTCATATAAATCATCAACTACAAATACCTTTATGGTTATTACACTAATCGTAGCTGACAAAAAAATAGTACATAATCGCAAATTCATGTATTGATGAAGAGAAATATATAAAATGTATGTGTGCAAAAATACACTCAATGAATATGTACCCCCATCTCATATATAAATATTTGATAAACAAATCAACTATTTACTTTAGAGTGTTTGATTATATAGTTAAAAACACATTTTGAAGACCAACTATGGCCTCTAGTTATCAAGCCGTCAACCTCAAATACGCTGGAATTCCGCAGCGTATTTGTGGCGAGGCTGATTCGCCTACGTTATCAAGCCCTTTACACCGGCAAAAGTAGAATTTGTGACGTAGGCTTCGATCCGCCGGACTCAGTCCGACACAGATTGATTCTTACTTCACTCCAGATGTTCCGCACACAAGTTCGGCACAATCTGACTACTTTTGCTAGTTATCAAAAAACTAGCAGGTACACTCGGCACTTTTCCGGCCCAGCGTACCTAATTTTCAAACCGCAGCCCTGGAGGCGGCGGATCCCATAGGAATCAATGGGAGTCTGACCATAGCGAAAGCTCATGTTCGCTGCTGCCCGACATCCCATTGATTCCTATGGGAGCTGTCTACACCTAACACCCTAACATGTACCCCAAGTCTAAACACCCCTAATCTGTCCCCCCTACACCGCCGCAACTAAATAAAGTTATTACACACTAAACCGCCACTCCCGGAGCCCACCGCAAGCTACATTATACATATTAACCCCTAATCTGTCCCCCCCCCTACACCGCCGCAACTAAATAAAGTTATTAACCCCTAAACCACTGCTCCCGGACCCTGCTGCAACTATAATAAATGTATTAACCCCTAAACCGCCGCTCCCGGACCCCGCCGCCACCTATATTAAACTTATTAACCCCTAATCTGCCCCCCCTACACCGCCGCCACTATAATACATTTATTAACCCCTATCCTGCCCCCCCTACACCACCGCAACCTATAATAAATTTATTAACCCCTATCCTGCCCCCCCTACACCGCCACAACTATAATAAAAGTATTAACCCCTAAACCTAAGTCTAACCCTAACACCCCCCTAACTTAAATATTAATTAAATACATCTAAATAAATTTAACTCTTATTAAATTAATTATTCCTATTTAAAACTAAATACTTACCTTTAAAATAAACCCTAATATAGCTACAATATAAATAATAATTTTATTGTAGCTATCTTAGGATTTATTTTTATTTTACAGGCAAATTTAAATTTATTTTAACTAGGTACAATAGCTATTAAATAGTTAATACATTTATTATAGTTGCGGCGGTGTCCGGGAGCGGCGGTTTAGGGGGTAGAATAGTGTAGTTAGTGTGGGTGCTTAGTGACAGCTTGTCAATAAAGCTGTCAAAAAGCCAAAGAGCAGCGAGATCGGATGAGTGATAACTATCACAGTCCGCTGCTCATCGCCCCGTACTTGGTGCGCGGCTTTTTGACAGATTTATTGATAACTTTGGTGAGATTTTTCAGGTCCGCGGCTGCGATGGTAGGCAAGCTTAGGCGGGCGTATTGGGCCGGCGAAGGCAGGTAAAGAAGACACGTTGATAACTAGAGACCTATGTATAGTTAACAGTCCCTATATATAGGAAAAACATATGAAGTATGTCATTCTCCAAGTGATAAATGCCAGTTACATGTATTGTTATTTTCATAAATGAATGATACATAATAAGGTATAAAAAAAAGTGTAAAATATGCTCCTCATAGCTAAATCAATAGAAAATGTGATATATATAAGAATACTACTATAGAGAAAAATTAGAAATTAACGACCATCTCACAGTACTTGAAAGTAACTAATAATAGCTACAAACAAGCTAAAAAAAAGCTAAAAGAAGGCCAAAAAAGTAGCTTTTAATGGAGGGAGCCTATACAAAATAACTGATATCCCATTCAAGGTTCAGCCCAGTAGGTATCCTGGACTTGAGCTTATATATCCAATATAGCTCATTTTATCAAATATTTTGTATCTGTTTCCTCCTCTAGGGGGAGTTCATGCCACATCAATAATTTTCACTGTGAAATCCCCTTTATTTGTGAAATGGAAGAGGTTGAAGTGCCTGGCCACCACAAAGTCCTTATTAAAATTTTTGACATCATTTACATGCTCTCTGACCCTCACATTTACCTCCCTCGTCGTCTTGCCAACATATTGTATATGATAATGTTTGAACTCTAACATATAGACTGCAAATGTGTTTTGCAATTTGCATTAAACGATATGTCATAAGTAATTTCATCCACAGATGACCTGAAAACATTAGTTACTTCCATCATACTACACATTAGGCATGTTCTTTCTCTACACCTAAAATTCACTTTCCTTCTCAGCCAATACTCACCCCTGTTACTCAGTGTGTTAGGAACCAGACTAGGGGCCAATTTCGATGCCAAGGTCATTGGTCTCTTTGGAACAAACTTGCATTTCTCAATGCAACTTTGCAACACACTATCACCTGCCAAAATAGGTAAATTCTTTTTCAAGATTTTCACTATCTGTGAAAATTGTGCTGTGTATTTAGTAGTGAATACAACATTATCCCTATAAGTATTGTCAGATCTTTTTCCTCTATTGTTACAAATGATCATTGTACTAACTTCTAACTTAGTTTCTTCTAATTTTACTTTGTTATATCCCCTAGCTGACAGTCTATTAACCAGTTCATTTGCCTGCTGTTGATAAACCATATCATCATTAGTATTACGTCGTATTCTGATAAACTGCCCCTTGGTATGGCACAAACCAAATGTGGGGGGTGACAAGAATTAGCATGAAGAATAGTATTCCCTGCAGTAGGTTTCCTAAAAGTTCTAGACACTGTTCTTTTAATCTCAATGTCACCCACCAGTGTCACATCCAGGAAGTCAGTTTAATCAGAATCAAAGCCTCCAATAAATTTCAAACACATGTCATTATTGTTTAAAAATTCAAGAAACAAACCAAATGACACTTCATTAAGGGACTCATCAACGATTAAAATCAAATCCTCAATGAACCTTCTATAATAAAGGATTTTATTGGTATGACTTATATCAGACCAAAGCAATTTATGTATGGGGAAGTCTTTCCCCCTAATTTGATATTCAGCAAAATATAAGACTTGAACAATCCGTGATGTTTACTGTTTTTAATGGTGTGTATATATTGTAATTGTATCACAAAGAGTTAATATGGTAATCAATTGTAACCGTTATATAAGATTGACATCTGAGTAATATCCTTAGTCTATGATGAAGCGCCACTAGGGGGCGCGAAACGCATCAGACATTTACTCCGTGAGCTGTACCTATTTTGATGTGAAGAAAAATAAACTTCTTGTTATATATCTGTTGCCATGCTGCTGGATTCTGATACTATCCCACCTGAGCTGTTGGAGGCTTGCATTGCCAAAACCAGGCAAAAGCAAACAACATTGTAAAAATTACAGACCTATTTCGTTAATAAATCTTGATATCAAAATATTAACAAAAATCTTAGCTGTTAGATTAAATAACTTGATGCCCAAGCTTATACATCTGAACCAGGAGGGCTTTATTCAAAATAGGGAGGCCCCTGACAATATAAGAAAAAATATTGACTTGATTGATTAATCGTCAAATCGGGGAGTGCCTTCTCTGTTCCTATCACTGGATGCAGAGAAGGCATTTGATCGGGTGAATTGGAATTACTTAGATTCAGTACTGGAGATAATTGAAATATCAGGTAATATTTGTTCTGCAATTTCTTCAGTCTGCTCAAATCCATCAGCTTTTGTTAAAATAGCAGGTTATAAATTTAAACCTATACGTATCCTTAATGGGACGAGCCAGGGATGCCCTCTATCACCTCTTCTCTTTCCATTGTGCATTGAACCATTAGCAGCTCACATTCGACAAAACACAAATATCTCGAAAATTAAAATGAATACTCATGAACATAAAATCAGTCTTTTCGCAGACAATGTCATTCTTTCTGTTACTAAACCTATTATTCCCCTTCCTTTTATATACTCTACAATAAATCATTTTGCCAAAATCTCAGGGTATAAGGGTATTAACAATGATAAATGTGAAGCCATTAGCGTAAACCTTACACAACACACTAAAAAATTGCTCAAACTTAATTTTGATTTTAGCTGGTCAGATAATGGCATGCAATATTTAGGCATCTTACTCCCCAATAAACTAGACTTACTATACAAACTTAATTATGTTCCCCTATTTTCACAAATAAAAAATATGTTGTTAAGATGAAGCAAATCAAATATCACTTTGTATGGTAGATTTATAGCGGTAAAGATGGCAATAATTCCTAAAACCCTCTACCTGTTTAGGTTAATCCCTATAAATGTCCCGAAGACAATACTACAAAAAAATCAAAATGACTTGGTCTCATTTATTTGGAAGGGACAGAGAGCCAGAGTTAAAAAAAAAAACACTTACTTGCCATAGAAAAGGAAGGGAGTTGGGACTGCCAGGCCTAATTTCCTATTACTATGCAGCCAGAACAGCACAGACATATTTATAGAATAATCAAATAGATAATATCCAATGGGTTCAAATAGAATCAAATATGATGATGATCTTCCCCATACATAAATTGCTTTGGTCTGATAAAACAAGCAGACCATCCACATGGCAGACTTTTGTCGCTATATCCCATACTCTATCATTGTGGGAATCCTTGAAAGCTAAACACACTATTATTCAGGCGGGATCGAGGGCCACCCCTTTAGTAAACTTATCTACTAACTACGATCACACCCTTCAACAAAAGTGGGCCAATAGAGGTGTATTGCAGACACTTTACAAGGCAATGATTTTTTAACCTACAATCAATATGTAGAACTTAAAAGACAGGAAAAATCACGTTGGTTCCATTATCTCCAATTAAGGGATAGAGCATCAAAAGTTGGGGCGGCAAATAAGACCGGTATTGACACATATTTAGAACATAAATGCTTAACACCAAACCACACAATATCCCTCCAAATTCAACTAAACTCCCTTTTATTCAAAAATGTGAATCTAATTTTGACTTTAACTGGTCGCCTAAGAAATGCTATGACACTTTGAGATTAGGTTCTTTCTATCTTTTCTATCTGAAAGTTGCGTTCAAATGGTATTTTCACCCCTCTAGAATACATAATTCTGACCACTTTAGTAACAAATTTTTATGTGGTTGTGATGAAAGAGGTTCTTATCCTCATATGTGGTGGCATTGCTGTCATGTATCTAATATTTGGACATAAACTTCCATTCAAATAAATTAAATTTTTAATAAGAGAATTTGCTTAACTCCCACTCAAGCTCTTCTACACGAATCAATACCAGGTCTTAACACTTAAGCTAATAAACTTGCAGCTCCTATTTGTATTATTGTTAAACAATTTTTTAACAATATTTCATGTTATTTTCCAAGTTATGAAATAATCTGGGTACGTTATCAAAATATCACCATTTACAACTGATACAATTTGTTCTTGATTTAATTCCAAAGTGCTATTATCTTTTTTTTTTTTTTTTTTTTAATTAATCAGACTTCTTATTCTTTATTAATTTTTGTCTGTCTAATGATTTGGCTTTATTACACCCTGCTTCTATTATCTTAGTAGGATAATCTTTTGCTGTAAATTTATTTTTAGTTCATTTGATTCTCAATTAAAATCCTCTAGACAAGAACAATTCCTCTTTATCCACTGAAATTGTCCAT
Organism: Bombina bombina; assembly: GCF_027579735.1. Lineage (NCBI taxonomy): Eukaryota > Metazoa > Chordata > Amphibia > Anura > Bombinatoridae > Bombina > Bombina bombina. The sequence continues at coordinate 50,959,520 of NC_069500.1, forward strand.
AAGGGACATTTTCAATCCACTTTCGATTATGGCAGCTTTTGGTGTGGAGAAAACTATTCGAGTCGGTTTGTTTTTTGAAAAGGGTGGTGTTTATTTTCTTGTCATTATGGAACAATGTGATATCCAAGAAGTCTATCGCCTAGATTTAGAGTTTTTCGGTAAAGACTTGCGGTGCTAACGCTGCTTTTTTTTCCAGCGCACCCTTAAGACAACGCTGGTATTTAGAGTTGTCTGAGTGGCAGCATTAGCTTCAGAAAAGGGAGCGTTGAGCATAATTTAGCTCCACTTCAACCCTCAATACCAGCATTGCTTAAGTCAGCGATAAGCTGGAAAAACGTGCTTGTGCACGATATCCCCATAGGAAACAATGGGGCTGAGCTGGCTGAAAAAAACCTAACACCTGCAAAAAAGCAGCGTTCAGCTCCTAATGCAGCCCCATTGTTTCCTATGGGGAAACATTCTCTAAGTCTACAGATAACACCCTAACATGAACCCGAGTCTAAACACCCCTAACCTTACACTTATTAACCCCTAATATGCCACCCCCGCTATCGCTGACACCTGCATTATATTATTAACCCCTAATCTGCCGCTCCGGACACCGCTGCAACCTACATTATAGCTATGAACCCCTAATCTACTGCCCCTAACATTGCCAACACCTATATTATATTTATTACCCACTAATCTGCCCCCCTCCCAACGTCGCCGCCACCTACCTACACTTATTAACCCCTAATTTCCTGACCGGACCTCGCCGCCACTATAATAAATGTATTACCCCTAAACCGCCGCACTCCCACCTCCCAAACAGTATTAACCCCTAATCTGCCCTCCCTAAAATCGCCGCCACCTACCTACAAATAGTAACCCCTAATCTCCCAACCGCAACGGTGCCGCTACTATAATAAATTTATTAACCCCTAAACCTAAGTCTAACCCTAACCCTAACACCCCCCTAACTTAAATATCATTTAAATTAATCTAAATAAATGTACTATCATTAAATACATTTTTCCTATTTAAAACTAAATACTTACCTATAAAATAAACCCTAATATAGCTACAATATAACTATTAGTTACATTGTAGCTATTTTAGGATTAATATTTATTTTACAGGCAACTTTGTATTTATTTTAACTAGGTACAATAGCTATTAAAAATGAATAACTATTTAATAGCTACCTAGTTAAAATAAGTACAAAATTACCTGTAAAATAAATCCTAACCTAAGTTCCAAATACACCTAACACTACACTATCAATAAATTAATTAAATAAATTATCTAGAATTAGCTAAACTAAAATACAATTAAATAAACTAATCTATAATACAAAAAACCCCACTAAATTACAGAAAATAAAAAAAATTACAAGAAGTTTAAACTAATTACACCTAATCTAAGCCCCCTAATAAAATAAAAAAGCCCCCCAAAATAATAAAATGCCCTACCCTATTCTAAATAAAAAAGTAATCAGCTCTTTTACCAGCCCTTAAAAGGGCCTTTTGCGGGGCATTGCCCCAAAGTAATCAGCTCTTTTACCTGTAAATAAAAATACAATACCCCCCAACATTAAAACCCACCACCCACATACCCCTACTCTAAACCCACCCAAACCCCCCTTAAATAAACTTAACACTAACCCCCTGAAGAGCTCCCTACCTTAAGTCGTCTTCACTCAGCCGAGCCGAATTCTTCATCCCAGCGGAGCAAGAAGATGTCCTCAATCCGGTAGAAGTCTTCATCCAAGCAGGGCAAGAAGAGGTCCTCCATCCGGTAGAAGTCTTCATCCAAGCGGGGTCTTCTATCTTCATCGATCCGGAGCGGAGCAATCTTCCAGCCAGCCGACACAGAGCCATCCTCTTCAACCGACGGACTAACGACGAATGACGGTTCCTTTAAGGGACGTCATCCAAGATGGCGTCCCTCGAATTCCGATTGGCTGATAGGATTCTATATAAAGATTTGTGTAATATAGCCCATATAAAGATTTGTGTAATTGGGTGCAAATTGTTTCCCCATTGCAGTTCCTCCCTTTTGCAAAAAGTATTAATTTTCAGAAATTAAATAGTTTTTCTTGAGGATAAACTCAATACAATTGAGAAGAAATGTATTCCGATTTCCTGCTAAATGATCATGTTTATTTAGAAAATACTTATTCCCTTTTACCCCTTTATCATGAGGAATAGATGTATATAACTTAGTTACATATAAGGTTAACCCCTTATAGTTATCCTTCCACTTCATGTTCTCTATTTTCTCTAACTTGTGTTGGTTTTAAGTAGAAATCCACATATTCTGATAAATTACATGTAAGTGAATTAATGCCAGATATTATCGGCCTACCTAGCTGTTTTTCTTGGTTCTTGTGGATTTTTGGCAGATGGTAAAAAATAGCCACTCTACATCTTTCATTTAGCAGAAAATTATATTTATCCAAAGTTAATAAGACATTGTCTTTAGCTTGTAAAGAAATTCCTTAAATTCTTTCAAGAAATGTTTAGTAGGGTTACTCTTCAATTTTAGGTAGGTGTTATTATCATTCAGAATATTCATAGCTCCCTCAATGTAATCCTTTCTATTCTGAATGATATTGCCACCACTTTTATCTGCTTCACAGATTACTATGCTTTTATCTTTACTCAGTTATTTTAGGGCTCTCTGTTCCCATATATTTAAATTTAATCTTATTTGTACATTTGTATGATCAATAGTGTCATTAAAGAGCTTATTGAATTCAATCAATACTAATTGATAGAACACAATTTCCTTGTGATTTCAAAGATTAAAAAGTTGAATTTGGTTTAAATTTTGGATTTTTATATCCCCAATCTTTTTCTCTTTCTTATTATGTGAGTAGATCCAGGATATAATTATCCAAACAATCCTCCAAATTACAAACATTAGCCATTTCCTTTTCTAATGTAATTAAATCTAAATGAGGACCCCAATCATTTTCATTCAACTATATTGGCCTCACAATATTTGTTTCTTGCTTTTTAAAAACAATTGCTAACATGAGTTTTCGCATGAGTTTATTTACATCAATGAACAAATCAAATGATTTTGGATCCTCTGTTTGATAAGAGTTTAGAATATTGTAGAGGAAGGAGATATAAAAGTAATAATCAGAAAAATGATTCCTTTAATGATGATAGAAGGGAAAATTATAGAAATAACTCTAATATCATCATTTTAACTGGAAATCAGAATACATTTCTTCTCAATTGTATTGAGTTTATTCTCAAGAAAAACTATTTCCTTTTTTAAAATGAATACTTTTTTGCAAATGGGAGGAACTGCAATGGGGACAAAATGTGTGCCCAATTACGCAAATCTTTATATGGCCTACTGGGAAGATTCTTTTATCTGGCAAAATAACCCATTTGAGAAAAATATAATGAAATGGGGGGATGTGAATTCAAACCATTTAAACCTAAGGTTTACACACAATAGCCATTCAGAACATATAGACTTCTAGGATATCACATTGTTACATAATGACAAGAAAATAAACACCACCATTTTAAAAAAACAAACAGACTCGAATAGTTTTCTGCATGTCAAAAGCTGCCATAATTGAAAGTGGATTGAAAATGTCCCATATGGACACTTTCGACGAATAAAGAGGAATTGTTCTCATCTAGAGGATTTTAATCGAGAAGCAAATGAAATAAAAATTAAATTTACAGCAAAAATGTATCCTACTAAGATAATAGAAGCAGGATGTAATAAAGCCAAATCATTAGACAGTCAAAAATGAATAAAGAATAAGAAGTCTTATACAATTTGTAAGAGATTAGACACATCCTAAAAATAAGGAGTTTAAGTCCACCACCTTTGGAAAAGGGTTTAAAATCAATTCTTTAATGAACTGCCAATCAAAATATGTGGTATAATGTTCTAAATTTGTTTTTGCAAAAAACAGTACATAGGTAGAACTAAACGTACTGTAAAAAAGCGCATCACAGAACATATTAAAGTTATTGAACAAGGTACAATCTCACATGGGGTATATGACCACTTTAGGAATGCCACTATAAAAATCCTAGAGGTATACACTTTACGGCATTTTTTTGGTCTGCATGGCTGTCGTCCTAGAAGGAAGCCTCTTCTAGAGATGATGCACAACAAAGCCCGCAAACAGTTTGCTGAAGACAAGCAGACTCAGGAGATGGATTACTGTAACCATGTCCTGTTGTCCGATGAGACCAAGATAAACTTATTTGGTTCAGATGGTGTCAAGCGTGTGTGGCGGCAACCAGGTGAGGAGTACAAAGGCAAGTATGTTTTGCCTACAGTCAAGCATGGTGGTGGGAGTGTCATTTTCTGGGCCTTCATGAGTCCTGCCGACACTGGGGAGCTACAGTTCATTGAGGGAACCATGAATGCCAACATGTACTGTGACAAACTGAAGCAGAGCATGATGCCCTCCCTTCGGAGACTGGGCTACAGGGCAGTATTCCAACATGAAAACGAACCCAAACACACCTCCAAGATGACCACTGCCTTGCTAAAGAAGCTGAGGGTAAAGGTGATGGACTTGCCAAGCATGTCTCCAGACCTAAACCCTATTGAGCATCTGTGGGGCATCCTCAAATGGAAGATGGGGGAGCGCAAGGTCTCTAACATCCACCAGCTCCGTGATGTCATCATGGAGGAGTGGAAGAGGACTCCTGTGGCAACCTGTGAAGATCTGGTGAACTCCATGCTCAAGAGGGTTAAGGCAGTGATGGAAAATAATGGTGGCCACACAAAATATTGACACTTTGGGCCCAATTTGGACAGTGTACTCACTTTTTTTGCGGTTTAGAGATTAATGACTGTGTTGAGTTATTTTGAGGGGATAGTAAATTGACACTTTTATACAGGCTGTACACTCACTACTTTGCATTGTAGCAAAGTGTAAAATATTTACAAAAATGTGAGGAGTGTACTTACTTTTGCAAGATACTGTATATATACAGTATATATATATATATATATATATATATATATATATATGTATATATATATATATATATATATATATATATAGACAGGTCTCTATAAATATATATATATATATATATATATACCCACATAGGTATATATGTATATATATATATATATATATATATATAAAAGCAGAAGTTCAAAAGGTATATGCACTCTCACCACCGTCTCTTGAGAGGTATAAACAAAAAGAGTAAAGTGAAGCACTCCCTGGACTTCGAATATCTGTGTTACAAATCTTATTTGTGACGTTTCGGGACCTCAAGGTCAGAAGAAGGGACGTTTGAGGTCCCGATACGTCACAAATAAACTTTATAACACAGTCTCTCTCTCTCTCTCTCTCTCTCTCTCTCTCTGTAGCCCAGTAAATTGTAACTACAAAGTAACAACATAAGTTGCATATACAAGTAGATGAAAAGTGCACAATGGTGGAATACAATTTAGATAATAATTTAGTGACTTCAATTTTGAACAACGTTTCAATTTACTTGGTTCTATTTGTATTTTGGGTATGTATATAAATTCACACTCACACACACATGTCTCCACATAATAAAATAAATCTCTATTATTAATACAAATTTGATCATTTTGTTTTCACCTTATTTCCTATTTGGCTTAATATTTTTTTCTGAAACTGAATTGTTAATAAAGCAATTAAAAAGCAATTTATTTATTGCTACAGGCAGTATGTGATATTGATTTTAAATAACCACATAACATAAGTATACTATATTTAAATTGTAAAATAAAATGTATTTCAAGTTTTAAAGCAAATTAATAAGCTGTGGTAAAAATAAATAAATAAACAGCACAAACCTAAACAGCATAGCAGAAAACATCAACATTCCAAGAGTTGAGAGATTCTATAATTAAAGATATGTCTCACTGTTTCCTTACTTCATTGGTTTAGAGCCAAACATTAGTTACAAGTCAATTTTAGTCCCACCATTTCACCTGGGGAATGGCCTTGTTTCAGAGATAGGAAAGCTAATTACCTACTCAGCTGATTTCTTTTTTCCCCAAACAGTGACAATTATCTGAACTCTAGTTTAAATAAAGAACAAAAGATTAATTTAACATTGCAGCGAATAAACCAAACACAAATGCCAGTTGTGAATGAAATCTATAAATATTTTAGAATGCAGTGAGGTATAACAGTAAACAAATACATAGCTCATAGTTTGCCAGTTTTTGCGTATTTAAAGGGATAGGAAAGTCAAAATTAAATTTGCATGGTTCAGATAGAGCATGTCATTTTAAGACACTTTTAAATTCACTTCTTTATTCAAATGTGCTTTGTTCTCTTGGTATCCCTTGTTGAAAAGGAATACGCACATATCCTACAGTAGTGGGAGCTAGCTGCTGATTGGTGCCTGCGCACGTTTGTCTCTTGTGATTGGCTAACTAGATGTCAGCTAGCTGCCAGTAGTGCAATGCTGTTTCTTTAGCAAAGGATAACAAGAGAAAGTTGGAAAGTTGTTGGAAATTGTATGTTCTATCCAAATCATGAAAGAAAATATAATTGTACAATGCATATTGTTTAAATTATTGTAGATATCTTTAAAGGGATTTAATGTTTGCTTAATATTATTTTTTAACATAAACATATATTTTTAAATGTATATTAATGTTTGAAATAATAGCAAGCAACTATTAGACCCCTTTAAATATATCTACAATACTTTTAATAATCTACTTTGTACATGACAATGCATATTTTGTCATGGAGATGAGGCAAAACCTCAGGGGGAGTTAGAGAGGCATGATAGTGAAAGTAACCTGCTATTTGCTTTGGACACATCAACACAATATTGATATGTAGGTGTAAATAAATTTAGGTCACCACGGCAATATTTGAATTGTGGCTACACTAAAACTAATTATAGTTTCTGTGAGCGCACTGTTTTCTCCATGAAGGCCCACTTTAAAAAAGCCCCCCTTCCCTCCGCAGTAAAATGCGGACGAACAGCGATTTTTGTTGATGTGGGCGGTGACGTCATGTTCCTTTTGACTTCTATAGGAGAGACATTGCCGCTCGCCAGCATCACTTGGATACGCCCCTTTTTTCAACATTCTGACTGACCATCAGGCTGCGATGCCGATGAGGCAATTAAAATAGTTTTAATGATTTGATCATCTGCTCCGTAGGGAGCATTTAGTGAGGTGAGCAGTAAATGAACATGCAGGGGAGCCGTGAGTGATGCAAGCAGTGAGAAAACATGCAGTGGAGCAGTGAGTAATGCAAGCAGTGAGAAAGCATGCGGGGGATCAGTGAGTGATGCAAGCAGTGAGAAAGCATGCAGGGAAACAGTGAGTGAAGCAAGCAGTGAGAAAGCATGCAGGGGAGCAGTGAGTGATGCAAGCAGTGAGATAGCATGCAGGGGAGCAGTGAGTGATGCAAGCAGTGGGAAAATATGCAGGGGAGCAGTTAGTGATGCAAGCAGTGAGAAAACACGCAGGGGAGCATTGAGTGATGCAAGCAGTAAGAAAACATGCAGGGGAGCAGTGAGTGATGCAAGCAGTAAGAAAACATGCAGGGGATCAGTGAGTGATGCAAGTAGTGAGAAAACATGCAGAGGAGCAGTGAGTGATGCAAGCAGTGAGAAAACATGCAGGGGAGAGGTGAGTGATGCAAGCAGTGTGTAAACATGCAGGGGAGCAGTGAGTGATGCAAGCAGTGTGTAAACATGCAGCGAAGTAGTGAGTGAGGATAAGGGTGTCATCTACATTATACAATGCACATGTAATCTACAATATATAGGGAAGACCACCAGAACCCTAAGGGAACGAATACGAGAGCACTTATCATGCATAGATAGAGGAAATCTAGAAACACACCTTTACACCCACTTTAGGGAAGTCCATAATAATAATCTAAAAAATTTCACTTTTTGGGGCATAAAAAAGCTCAAACCAGAATGGAGAGGAGGGAATTTTGAAGAAAAATTGTTAAGAACAGAAGCTGAGCTAATTTACAACATGCAAACCCTCTATCCTGCGGGATTAAACTCAGAATTAGATCTATCCCCGTTTCTCTTGTCATAAATTAAAATCCATTACAAGTAAATACAGTATATTATAGATCAAAACTTTTTTTCCCCAAATCTCTGAAGTACCCTAAACTGTATGAAAGTGAAGTCATCGACAAAGAGTAAAATAAATTGACAAGAAAATAAAAATATATTACAAAAAAAGTAGAGAAATTTAGAATTATATCAACGTATAGGCAATAATAAAAAACATATTAACTACATAATAAAAAACTAAATAACTAAGTTTAAAAACTTATATAAGTTCAAATTTATACAAAGAATAATAAATTAGAAATGAAATATTTGTTTAAAACAGATAGTTAATTTTTCCACATACATATAAAAAATAGTTTATTACAATAGTAACGCATATAGTCATTTATAATCATGAAATAAAATAGAAGGCTGATAATTCCACCATAAGATTAGAAGGTCAAAATTTGAATATTGTTAAAAAAGCAAAATATAACAAATATAGAAAGTGTATATAGAAGATAAAAAGAAAAAACATTCCACCTTACACAATGGAGCAAACAGGGGACATCCAAAACTTTCATAAAGTAACAAAGAAAGAACCTAAAAATATTCCACCTTAAAGATATCTGAGAAATCCACCTTTCTAAAAAAAAAAAAAAAAAACCTATCAGAACAGTATACCTATCAACCAATAGAAATGAATGGAGGGCTTTTTAAACTGCCGGTGTAACAACTAAAATCATCCGTCTTGATAAAGCCTATTGGCGAAACGCGTAGACGTTCTCTACACTACAAAGAACTGGACACCCATTAAACTAACCCCACTTTGAAAAAGGAGAGGGAAAGAAAGTTTAAGACAAACGGCCGTTTGCGAATCCAAGTCCTAGTTCCCATACACGCGCTGGAGGCGTGCATCGTAATCACCTGTTGTAGAAGGCTGTCCGGGAAACAAAGAACCCAGACTGCAGGGGTGAAAGTTGCTTCAGACCGGCAGCATAAAAGAAACCCATACACGCAGGAGCGTGGTCCAGGTTTCGATACCAAACAAACAAAAAAGCGAGGATCAGGTTTGGACACCCAAGAAACTTACACCAGACACAAATGTGTCAGAAGACCCGGTAAGCCCATCTGTATACGTAATTAAAATATCTGTATTACAAACAAGTCTACAAAAACTACAGAAAACATCAAAAGACATTGTAACGATAAGTGACTTATATAATTACAAAATTCATAAAATCATGAAAAGAGACATTGTTGCTTTGTGATTGAAAGACTTAGAAAATAGCCACTACAGCTGCGGCACCATATTATTTAAGGTGGAAACAGGATAACTAAAAACAGAAAGGTGGAATTATACAAAAGAGCACTCGAAACACTTTATACTGTATTGTTTTAGATAGAAAATTGTTTTAATTTCAGGGAGACGTCCCTAATATATACCAGTATATGAAACTTTTTAATCTTTTTTAATAAATGTATGTTTGACAAATTATATAGAGGTCTCCAGACTATCTTATTTAGCTCACAGCGCTCCTTTACTCCATATTGTTTTAACACTTTGTAATTCTATACGGTAATTATAGGGAAGATTACCTGTAAAGGAGCTTTAAGATTAGATTCCGGGCGCAGTCTCTTATTGATCCAATTTTGCAAACAGTGTGTAAACATGCAGGGGAGCAGTGAGTGATGCAAGCAGTGTGTAAACATGCAGCGAAGTAGTGAGTGATGCAATCAGTGTGTAAACATTCAGGGGAATAGTGAGTGATGCAAGCAGTGAGAAAACATGCAGGGGAACAGTGAGTGATGCAAGCAGTGTGTAAACATGCAGCAAAGTAGTAAGTGATGCAAGCAGTGTGTAAACATGCAGCGGAGTAGTGAGTGATGCAAACAGTGTGTAAACATGCAGGGGAACAGTGAGTGATGCAATCAGTGAAAAAACAAAAAAGCTATTTGCTTTGGACACATCAACACAATATTGCTATGTAGGTGTAAATAAATTTAGGTCACCACGGCAATATTTGAATTGTGGCTACACTAAAACTAATTTTAGCTTCCGTGAGCACACTGTTTTCTCCATGAAGACCCACTTTAAAAAAGCCCCCCTCCCTCCGCAGTAAAATGCGGACAAGCAGCGATTTTTGTTGATGTGGGCGGTGACGTCATGCTCCCTTTGACTTCTATAGGAGAGACATTGCCGCTCGCCGGCATCACTTGGATACGCCCCTTTTTTCAACATTCTGACAGACCATCAGGCTGCGATGCCGATGAGGCAATTAAAATAGTTTTAATGATTTGATCATCTGGTTCGTAGGGAGCAGTTAGTGAGGTGAGCAGTAAATGAACATGCAGGGGAGCTGTGAGTGATGCAAGCATTGAGAAAACATGCAGTGGAGCAGTGAGTGATGCAAGCAGTGAGTAAACATGCCGGGGAGCAGTGAGTGATGCAAGCAGTGAGAAAACATGCAGTGGAGCAGTGAGTGATGCAAGCAGTGAGAAAGCATATAGAGGAGCAGTGAGTGATGCAAGCAGTGAGAAAACATGCAGGGGAGCAGTGAGTGATGCAAGCAGTAAGAAAGCATGCAGGGGAGCAGTGAGTGATGCAAGCAGTGAGAAAACATGCAGGGGAACAGTGAGTGAAGCAAGCAGTGAGAAAGCATGCAGGGGAGCAGTGAGTGATGCAAGCAGTGAGCAAACATGCAGGGGAGCAGTGAGTGATGCAAGCAGTGGGAAAATATGCAGGGGAGCAGTAAGTGATCCAAGCAGTGAGAAAACATGCAGGGGAGCAGTGAGTGATGCAAGCAGTAAGAAAACAGAGCAGTGAGTGATGCAAGCAATGAGAAAACATGCAGGGGAGCAGTAAGTGATGCAAGTAGTGAGAAAATATGCAGGGGAGCAGTGAGTGATGCAAGCAGTGAGAAAACATGCAGGGGAGAGGTGAGTGATGCAAGCAGTGTGTAAACATGCAGGGGAGCAGTGAGTGATGCAAGCAGTGAGAAAACATGCAGGGAGCAGTGAGTCATGCAAGCTGTGTGTAAACATGCAGGGGAGCAGTGAGTGATGCAAGCAGGGAAAAAACATGCAGGGAAACAGTAAGTGATGCAAACAGTGAGAAAACATGCAGGGGAGCAGTGAGTGATGCAATCAGTGAGTAAACATGCAGGGGAGCAGTGGGTGATGGAAGCAGTGAGTAAACATACAGGGGAGCAGTGGGTGATGCAAGCAGTGAGAAAACATGCAGGGGAGCAGTGAGTGATGCAAGATGTGTGCAAACATGCAGGGGAGCAGTAAGTGATGCAAGCAGTGAGAAACATGCAGGGGAGCAGTGAGTCATGCAAGCAGTATGTAAACATGCAGGGGAACAGTGAGTGATGGAAGCAGTGAGTAAACATGCAGAGGAGCAGGGAGTGATGCAAGCATTGAGAAAACATGCAGGGGAGCAGTGAGTGATGTAAGCAGTGTTTAAACATGCAGGGGAGCAGTGAGTGATGCAAGCAGTGTTTAAACATGCAGGGAAGCAGTGAGTGATGCAAGCAGTGGGAAAGCATGTAGGGAAGCAGTGAGTGATGCAAGCAGTGAGAAAGCATGCAGGGGAGCAGTGAGTGATGCAGGTAGTGAGAAAACATGCATGGGAGCAGTGGGTGATGAAAGCAGTGAGAAAACATACAGGGGAGCAGTGAGTGATGCAAGCAGTAAACATGCAGGGGAGCAGTGAGTTATGCAAGCAGTGAGTAAACATGCAGTGAGTGATGCAAGCTGTGTGTAAACATGCAGGGGAGCAGTGAGTGATGCAAGCAGTGTGTAAACATGCAGGGGAGCAGTGGGTGATGCAAGCAGTATTTAAACATGCAGGGGAGCAGTGAGTGATACAATCACTGTTTAAAAATGCAGGGGAGCAGTGAGTGATGCAAGCAGTGAGTAAACATGCAGGGAAGCAGTGAGTGATGCAAGCAGTGTTTAAACATGCAGGGGAGCAGTGAGTGATGCAAGCAGTGTGTAAACATGCAGGGGAGCAGTGAGTTATGCAAGCACTGTGTAAACATGCAGGGAAGCAGTGAGTAATGCAAGCAGTGTGTAAAAATGCAGGGAAGCAGTGAGTGATGCAAGCAGTGTTTAAACATGCAGGGAAGCAGTGAGTGATGCAAGCAGTGAGAAAGCATGTAGGGAAGCAGTGAGTGATGCAAGCAGTGAGAAAGCATGCAGGGGAGCAGTGAGTGATGCAAGCAGTGAGAAAACATGCATGGGAGCAGTGGGTGATACAAGCAGTGAGAAAAAATGCAGGGGAGCAGTGAGTCATGCAAGCAGTGTGTAAACATGCAGGGGAGCAGTGAGTGATGCAAGCAGTGAGTAAACATGCAGGGAAGCAGTGAGTGATGCAAGCTGTGTGTAAACATGCAGGGGAGCAGTGAGTGATGCAAGCAGTGTGTAAACATGCAGGGGAGCAGTGGATGATGGAAGCAGTATTTAAACATGCAGGGGAGCAGTGAGTGATGCAAGCAGTGTGTAAACATGCAGGGGAGCAGTGAGTGATACAATCAGTGTTTAAAAATGCAGGAGAGCAGTGAGTGATGCAAGCAGTGAGTAAACATACAGGGAAGCAGTGAGTAATGCAAGCAGTGTTTAAACATGCAGGGGAGCAGTGGGTGATGCAAGCAGTGTGTAAAAATGCAGGGAAGCAGTGAGTGATGCAAGCAGTGAGAAAGCATGTAGGGAAGCAGTGAGTGATGCAAGCAGTGAGAAACCATGCAGGGGAGCAGTGAGTGATGCAAGCAGGGAGGAAACATGCATGGGAGCAGTGAGTGATGCAAGCAGTGAGAAAATATGCAGGGGAGCAGTAAGTGATGCAAGCAGTGAGAAAACATGCAGGGGGGCAGTGAGTGATGCAAGCAGTGAATAAACATGCAGGGGAGCAGTGGGTGATGGAAGCAGTGAGTAAACATGCAGGGGAGCAGTGGGTGATGCAAGCAGTGAGAAAACATGCAGGGGAGCAGTGAGTGATGCAAGCTGTGTGCAAACATGCAGGGTAGCAGTGAATGATGCAAGCAGTGAGAAAACATTCAGGGGGAGCAGTGAGTGATGCAAGCAGTGTGTAAACATGCAGGGGAGCAGTGAGTGATGCAAGCAGTGAGTAAACATGCAGGGGAGCAGTGAGTGATGCAAGCAGTGTGTAAACATGCAGGGGAGCAGTGAGTGATGCAAGCAGTGACTAAACATGCAGGGACGTAGTGAGTGATGCAAGCTGTGTGTAAACATGCAGGGGAGCAGTGAGTGATGCAAGCAGTGTGTAAACATGCAGGGGAGCAGTAGGTGATGCAAGCAGTATTTAAACATGCAGGGGAGCAGTGAGTGATGCAAGCAGTGTGTAAACATGCAGGGGAGCAGTGAGTGATGCAAGCAGTGACTAAACATGCATGGAAGCAGTGAGTGATGCAAGCAGTGTTTAAACATGCAGGGGAGCAGTGAGTGATGCAAGCAGTGTGTAAACATGCAGGGGAGCAGTGAGTGATGCAAGCAGTGACTAAACATGCAGGGAAACAGTGAGTGATGCAAGCTGTGTGTAAACATGCAGGGGAGTAGTGAGAGATGCAAGCAGTGTGTAAACATGCAGGGGAGCAGTAGGTGATGCAAGCAGTATTTAAACATGCAGGGGAGCAGAGAGTGATGCAAGCAGTGTGTATACATGCAGGGGAGCAGTGAGTGATGCAAGCAGTGTGTAAACATGCAGGGAAGCAGTGAGTGATACAAGCAGTGTGTAAACATGCAGGGGAGCAGTGAGTAATGCAAGCAGTGAGTAAATATGCAGGGAAGCAGTGAGTGATGCAAGCAGTGTTTAAACATGCAGGGGAGCAGTGAGTGATGCAAGCAGTGAGAAAACACGCAGGGGAGCAGTGAGTGATGCAAGCAGTGAATAAACATGCAGGGGAGCAGTGGGTGATGGAAGCAGTGTTTAAACATGCAGGGGAGCAGTGAGTGATGCAAGCAGTGTGTAAACATACAGGGGAGCAGTGAGTGATGCAAGCAGTGACTAAACATTCCTGGAAACAGTGAGTGATGCAAGCTGTGTGTAAACATGCAGGGGAGCAGTGAGAGATGCAAGCAGTGCGTAAACATGCAGGGGAGCAGTAGGTGATGCAAGCAGTATTTAGACATGCAGGGGAGCAGAGAGTGATGCAAGCAGTGTGTAAACATGCAGGGAAGCAGTGAGTGATACAAGCAGTGTGTAAACATGCAGGGGAGCAGTGAGTAATGCAAGCAGTGAGTAAATATGCAGGGAAGCAGTGAGTGATGCAAGCAGTGTTTAAACATGCAGGGGAGCAGTGAGTGATGCAAGCAGTGAGAAAACATGCAGGGGAGCAGTGAGTGATGCAAGCAGTGAATAAACATGCAGGGGAGCAGTGGGTGATGGAAGCAGTGAGTAAACATGCAGGGGAGCAGTGGGTGATGCAAGCAGTGAGAAAACATGCAGGGGAGCAGTGAGTGATGCAAGCTGTGTGCAAACATGCAGGGCAGCAGTGAATGATGCAAGCAGTGAGAAAACATTCAGGGGGAGCAGTGAGTGATGCAAGCAGTGTGTAAACATCCAGGGGAGCAGTGAGTGATGCAAGCAGTGAGTAAACATGCAGGGGAGCAGTGAGTGATTCAAGCAGTGTGTAAACATGCAGGGGAGCAGTGAGTGATGCAAGCAGTGACTAAACATGCAGGGAAGCAGTGAGTGATGCAAGCTGTGTGTAAACATGCAGGGGAGCAGTGAGAGATGCAAGCAGTGTGTAAACATGCAGGGGAGCAGTAGGTGATGCAAGCAGTATTCAAACATGCAGGGGATCAGTGAGTGATGCAAGCAGTGTGTAAACATGCAGGGGAGCAGTGAGTGATGCAAGCAGTGACTAAACATGCATGCAAGCAGTGAGTGATGCAAGCAGTGTTTAAACATGCAGGGGAGCAGTGAGTGATGCAAGCAGTGTGTAAACATGCAGGGGAGCAGTGAGTGATGCAAGCAGTGACTAAACATGCAGGGAAACAGTGAGTGATGCAAGCTGTGTGTAAACATGCAGGGGAGCAGTGAGATATGCAAGCAGTGTGTAAACATGCAGGGGAGAAGTAGGTGATGCAAGCAGTATTTAAACATGCAGGGGAGCAGTAAGTGATACAAGCAGTGAGAAAACAGGCAGGGGAGCAGTGAGTGATGCAAGCAGTGTGTAAACATGCAGGGGAGCAGTGAGTAATGCAAGCAGTGAGTAAATATGCAGGGAAGCAGTGAGTGATGCAAGCAGTGTTTAAACATGCAGGGGAGCAGTGAGTGATGCAAGCAATGTGTAAACATGCAGGGGAGCAGTGAGTGATGCAAGCAGTGACTAAACATGCAGGTAAACAGTGAGTGATGCAAGCAGTGTGTAAAAATGCAGGAAAGCAGTGAGTGATGCAAGCAGTGTTTAAACATGAAGGTCAGCAGTGAGTGATGCAAGCAGTGAGAAAGCATGTAAGGAAGCAGTGAGTGATGCATGCAGCGAGAAAGCATGCAGGGGAGCAGTGAGTGATGCAAGCAGTGAGAAAACATGCATGGGAGCAGTAGGTGTTGCAAGCAGTGTGAAAACATGCAGGGGAGCAGTGAGTCATGCAAGCTCTGTGTAAACATGCAGGGGATCAGTGAGTGATGCAAGCAGTGAGAAAACATGCAGGGGAGCAGTAAGTGATGCAAGCAGTGAGAAAACATGCAGGGGAGCAGTGAGTGATGCAAGCAGTGAGTAAACTTGCAGGGTAGCAGTGGGTGATGGAAGCAGTGAGTAAACATGCAGAGGAGCAGTGGATGATGCAAGCAGTGAGAAAACATGCAGGGGAGCAGTGAGTGATGCAAGCTGTGTGCAAACATGCAGGGGAGCAGTGAGTGATGCAAGCAGTGAGAATACATTCAGGGGAGCAGTGGGTGATGCAAGCAGTGAGAAAACATGCAGGGGAGCAGTGAGTGATGCAAACTTTGTGTAAACATGCAGGGGAGTAGTGAGTGATGCAAGCAGTGAGTAAACATGCAGGGGAGCAGTGAGTGATGCAAGCAGTGAGAAAACATGCAGGGGAGCAGTGAGTGATGCAATCAGTATGTAAACATGCAGGGGAGCAGTGGGTGATGCAAGCATTGAGAAAACATGCAGGGGAGCAGTAAGTGATGCAAGCAGTGAGAAAACATGCAGGGGAGCAGTGAGTGATGCAAGCAGTGTGTAAACATGCAAGGGAGCAGTGAGTGATGCAAGCAGTGTGTAAACATGCAGGGAAGCAGTGAGTGATACAAGCAGTGTGTAAACATGCAGGGGAGCAGTGAGTAATGCAAGCAGTGAGTAAATATGCAGGGAAGCAGTGAGTGATGCAAGCAGTGTTTAAACATGCAGGGGAGCAGTGAGTGATGCAAGCAATGTGTAAACATGCAGGGGAGCAGTGAGTTATGCAAGCAGTGTGTAAACATGCAGGGAAGCAGTGAGTGATGCAAGCAGTGTTTGAAAATGCAGGAAAGCAGTGAGTGATGCAAGCAGTGTTTAAACATGAAGGTCAGCAGTGATTGATGCAAGCAGTGAGAAAGCATGTAAGGAAGCAGTGAGTGATGCATGCAGCGAGAAAGCATGCAGGGGAGCAGTGAGAAAACATGCATGGGAGCAGTAGGTGTTGCAAGCAGTGTGAAAACATGCAGGGGAGCAGTGAGTCATGCACGCTCTGTGTAAATATGCAGGGGAGCAGTGAGTGATGCAAGCAGTGAGAAAACATGCAGGGGAGCAGTAAGTGATGCAAGCAGTGAGAAAACATGCAGGGGAGCAGTGAGTGATGCAAGCAGTGAGTAAACTTGCAGGGTAGCAGTGGGTGATGGAAGCAGTGAGTAAACATGCAGGGGAGCAGTGGATGATGCAAGCAGTGAGAAAACATGCAGTGGAGCAGTGAGTGATGCAAGCTGTGTGCAAACATGCAGGGGAGCAGTGAGTGATGCAAGCAGTGAGAATACATTCAGGGGAGCAGTGGGTGATGCAAGCAGTGAGAAAACATGCAGGGGATTAGTAAGTGATGCAAACTTTGTGTAAACATGCAGGGGAGTAGTGAGTGATGCAAGCAGTGAGTAAACATGCAGGGGAGCAGTGAGTGATGCAAGCAGTGAGAAAACATGCAGGGGAGCAGTGATTGATGCAAGCAGTATGTAAACATGCAGGGGAGCAGTGGGTGATGCAAGCATTGAGAAAACATGCAGGGAAGCAGTAAGTGATGCAAGCAGTGAGAAAACATGCAGGGGAGCAGTGAGTGATGCAAGCGGTGAGAAAACAGGCAGGGGAGCAGTGAGTGATGCAAGCAGTGAGAAAACATGCAGGGGAGCAGTGAGTGATGCAAGCAGAATTTAAACATGCAGGGGAGCAGTGGGTGATGCAAGCATTGAAAAAACATGCAGGGGATCAGTAAGTGATGCAAGCAGTGAGAAAACATGCAGGGGAGCAGTGGTTGATGCAAGCAGTGAGAAAACATGCAGTGGAGCAGTGAGTGATGCAAGCAGTGAGAAAACATGCAGGAGAGCATTGGGTGATGCAAGCAGTGAGAAAACATGCAGGGGAGAAGTGAGTGATGCAAGCAGTATGTAAAAATGCAGGGGAGCAGTGGGTGATGCAAGCATTGAGAAAACATGCAGGGGAGTAGTAAGTGATGCAAGCAGTGAGAAAACATGCAGGAGAGCAGTGGGTGATGCAAGCAGTGAGAAAATATGCAGGGGAGCAGTAAGTGATGCAAGCAGTGAGAAAACATGCAGGGGAGCAGTGAGTGATGCAAGCGGTGAGAAAACAGGCAGGGGAGCAGTGAGTGATGCAAACAGTGAGAAAACATGCAGGGGAGCAGTGAGTGATGCAAGCAGAATTTAAACATGCAGGGGAGCAGTGGGTGATGCAAGCATTGAAAAAACATGCAGGGGATCAGTAAGTGATGCAAGCAGTGAGAAAACATGCAGGGGAGCAGTGGTTGATGCAAGCAGTGAGAAAACATGCAGTGGAGCAGTGAGTGATGCAAGCAGTGAGAAAACATGCAGGAGAGCATTGGGTGATGCAAGCAGTGAGAAAACATGCAGGGGAGAAGTGAGTGATGCAAGCAGTATGTAAAAATGCAGGGGAGCAGTGGGTGATGCAAGCATTGAGAAAACATGCAGGGGAGTAGTAAGTGATGCAAGCAGTGAGAAAACATGCAGGAGAGCAGTGGGTGATGCAAGCAGTGAGAAAATATGCAGGGGAGCAGTGAGTGATGCAAGCTGTGTGTAAACATGTAGGGGAGCAGTGATTGATGCAAACAGTGTGTAAACATGCAGGGAAACAGTGAGTGATTCAAGCAGTGTGTAAACATGCAGTGAAGCAGTGAGTGATGCAAGCAGTGTTTAAGCATGCAGGGAAGCAGTGAGTGATGCAAGCAGTGAGAAAGCATGAAGGGAAGCAGTGAATGATGCAAGCAGTGTTTAAACATGCAGGGAAGCAGTGAGTAATGCAAGCAGTGAGAAAGCATGTAGGAAAGCAGTGAGTGATGCAAGCAGTGAGAAAACATGCAGGGGAGCAGTGAATGATGCAAGCCGTGTTTAAACATGCAGGGGAGCAGTGAGTGATGCAAGCAGTGTGTAAACATGCAGGGAAGCAGTGAGTGATGCAAGCAGTGTGTAAACATGCAGTGAAGCAGTGAGTGATGTAAGCAGTGTTTAAACATGCAGGGAAGCAGTGAGTGATGCAAGCAGTGAGAAAGCATGAAGGGAAGCAGTGAGTGATGCAAGCAGTGAGAAAACATGTAGGGAAGCAGTAAGTGATGCAAGCAGTGTTTAAACATGCAGGGAAGCAGTGAGTGATGCAAGCAGTGAGAAAGCATGTAGGGAAGCAGTGAGTGATGCAAGCAGTGAGAAAACATGTAGGGAAGCAGTGAGTGATGCAAGCAGTGTTTAAACATGCAGGGAAGCAGTGAGTGATGCAAGCAGTGAGAAAGCATGTAGGGAAGCAGTGAGTGATGCAAGCAGTGAGAAAACATGTAGGGAAGAGTTGAGTGATGCAAGAAGTGTTTAAACATGCAGGGGAGCAGTGGGTGATGCAAGCAGTGAGTAAAAATGCAAGGGATCAGTGTGTGATGCAAGCAGGGAGAAAACATGCAGTGGAGCAGTGTGTGATGCAAGCAGTGAGTAAACATGCAGGGAAGCAGTGAGTGATACAATCAGTGTTTAAAAATGCAGGGTAGCAGTGAGTGATGCAAGCAGTGAGTAAACTTGCAGGGAAGCAGTGAGTGAAGCAAGCACTGTGTAAACATGCAGGGAAGCAGTGAGTGATGCAAGCAGTGAGAAAGCATGTAGGGAAGCAGTGAGTGATGCAAGCAGTGAGAAAGCATGCAGGGGAGCAGTGAGTGATGCAAGCAGTGAGAAAACATGCATGGGAGTAGTGGGTGATGCAAGCAGTGAGAAAACATGCAGGGGAGCAGTGAGTCATGCAAGCTGTGTGTAAACATGCAGGGGAGCAGTGAGTCATGCAAGCAGTGAGAAAATATGCAGGGGAGCAGTGGGTGATGGAAGCAGTGAGTAAACATGCAGGGGAGCAGTGGGTGATGCAAGCAGTGAGAAAACATGCAGGGGAGCAGTGAGTGATGCAAGCAGTGAGAAAACATGCAGGGGAACAGCGAGTGATGCAAGCAGTACACATGCAGGGGAGCAGTGAGCGGTGCAAGCAGTGAGTAAACATGCAGAGGAGAAGTAAGTGATGCAATAAGTGAGAAAACATGTAGGATATCAGTGAGTGATGCAAGCAGTGAGAAAACATACAGGGGAGCAGTGAGTGATGCAAGCAGTGTGTAAACATGCAGGGGAGCAATAAGTGATGCAAGCAGTGAGAAAACATGCAGGGCAGCAGTGAATGATGCAAGTTGTGTGTAAACATGCAGGGAAGCAGTGAGTGATGCAAACAGTGTGTAAACATGCAGGAAAGCAGTGAGTGATGCAAGCAGTGCGTAAACATGCAGGGGAGCAATGAGTGATGCAAACAGTGAGAAAACATGCAGGGGAGCAGTGAGTGATGCAAGCAGTGTGTAAACATGCAGGGGAGCAGTGGATGATGCAAGCAGTGAGAAAACATGCAGTGGAGCAGTGAGTGATGCAGGCTGTGTGTAAACGTGCAGGGGAGCAGTGAGTGATGCAAGCAGTGAGAAAACATGCAGGGGAGCAGAAAGTGATGCAAACGGTGAGAAAACATGCAGGGGAGCAGTGAGTGATGCAAGCAGTGAGGAAACATGCAGGGGAGCAGTGGGTGATGCAAGCAGTGTGTAAACATGCAGGGGAGCAGTGAGTGATGCAAGCTGTGTGTAAACATGCAGGGGAGCAGTGAGTGATGCAAGCAGTGAGAAAGCATGTAAGGAAGCAGTGAGTGATGCAAGCAGCGAGAAAGCATTCAGGGGAGCAGTGAGTGATGCAAGCAGTGAGAAAACATGCATGGGAGCAGTAGGTGTTGCAAGCAGTGTGAAAACATGCAGGATGGCAGTGAGCCATGCAAGCTCTGTGTAAACATGCAGGGGATCAGTGAGTGATGCAAGCAGTGAGAAAACATGCAGGGGAGCAGTAAGTGATGCAAGCAGTGAGAAAACATGCAGGGGAGCAGTGAGTGATGCAAGCAGTGAGTAAACTTGCAGGGGAGCAGTGGTTGATGGAAGCAGTGAGTAAACATGCAGGGGAGCAGTAGGTGTTGCAAGCAGTGTGAAAACATGCAGGATGGCAGTGAGCCATGCAAGCTCTGTGTAAACATGCAGGGGATCAGTGAGTGATGCAAGCAGTGAGAAAACATGCAGGGGAGCAGTAAGTGATGCAAGCAGTGAGAAAACATGCAGGGGAGCAGTGAGTGATGCAAGCAGTGAGTAAACTTGCAGGGGAGCAGTGGTTGATGGAAGCAGTGAGTAAACATGCAGGGGAGCAGTGGGTGATGCAAGCAGTGAGAAAACATGCATGGGAGCAGTGAGTGATGCAAGCTGTGTGCAAACATGCAGGGGAGCAGTGAGTGATGCAAGCAGTGAGAAAACATTCAGGGGAGCAGTGGGTGATGCAATCAGTGAGAAAACATGCAGGGGAGCTTTGAGTGATGCAAACTTTGTGTAAACATGCAGGGGAGTAGTGAGTGATGCAAGCAGTGAGTAAACATGCAGGGGAGCAGTGAGTGATGCAAGCAGTGAGAAAACATGCAGGGGTGCAGTGATTGATGCAAGCAGTATGTAAACATGCAGGGGAGCTGTGGGTGATGCAAGCATTGAGAAAACATGCATGGGAGCAGTAGGTGTTGCAAGCAGTGTGAAAACATGCAGGATGGCAGTGAGCCATGCAAGCTCTGTGTAAACATGCAGGGGATCAGTGAGTGATGCAAGCAGTGAGAAAACATGCAGGGGAGCAGTAAGCGATGCAAGCAGTGAGAAAACATGCAGGGGAGCAGTGAGTGATGCAAGCAGTGAGTAAACTTGCAGGGGAGCAGTGGTTGATGGAAGCAGTGAGTAAACATGCAGGGGAGCAGTGGGTGATGCAAGCAGTGAGAAAACATGCATGGGAGCAGTGAGTGATGCAAGCTGTGTGCAAACATGCAGGGGAGCAGTGAGTGATGCAAGCAGTGAGAAAACATTCAGGGGAGCAGTGGGTGATGCAATCAGTGAGAAAACATGCAGGGGAGCTTTGAGTGATGCAAACTTTGTGTAAACATGCAGGGGAGTAGTAAGTGATGCAAGCAGTGAGTAAACATGCAGGGGAGCAGTGAGTGATGCAAGCAGTTAGAAAACATGCAGGGGAGCAGTGATTGATGCAAGCAGTATGTAAACATGCAGGGGAGCTGTGGGTGATGCAAGCATTGAGAAAACATGCAGGGTAGCAGTAAATTATGCAAGCAGTTAGAAAACATGCAGGGGAGCAGTGAGTGATGCAAGCAGTGAGTAAACATGCAGGGGAGCAGTGGGTGATGTAAGCATTGACAAAACATGCAGGGGAGCAGTAAGTGATACAAGCAGTGAGAAAACATGCAGGGGAGCAGTGAGTGATGCAAGCAGTGAGAAAACAGGCAGGGGAGCAGTGAGTGATGCAAGCAGTGAGAAAATATGCAGGGGAGCAGTGAGTGATGCAAGCATTTTGTAAACATGCAGGGGAGCAGTGGGTGATGCAAGCATTGATAAAACATGCAGGGGAGCAGTAAGTGATGCAAGCAGTGAGAAAACATGCAGGGGAGCAGTGGTTGATGCAAGCAGTGAGAAAACATGCAGGGGAGCATTGAGTGATGCAAGCAGTGAGAAAACATGCAGGGGAGCAGTGAGTGATGCAAGCAGGATCTAAACATGCAGGGGAGCAGTGGGTGATGCAAGCATTGAGAAAACATGCAGGGGAGTAGTAACTGATGCAAGCAGTGAGAAAACATGCAGGGGAGCAGTGGGTGATGCAAGCAGTGAGAAAATATGCAGGGGAGCAGTTATTGATGCAAGCAGTGTGTAAACATGCAGGGAAACAGTGAGTGATTCAAGCAGTGTGTAAACATGCAGGGAAACAGTGAGTGATGAAAGCAGTGTGTACACATGCAGTGAAGCAGTGAGTGATGCAAGCAGTGTTTAAACATACAGGGAAGCAGTGAGTGATGCAAGCAGTGAGAAAGCATGTAGGGAAGCAGTGAGTGATGCAAGCAGTGAGAAAGCATGCAGGGGAGCAGTGAGTGATGCAAGCAGTGAGAAAACATGTATGGGAGTAGTGGGTGATGCAAGCAGTGAGAAAACATGCAGGGGAGCAGTGAGTCATGCAAGCTGTGTGTAAACATGCAAGGGAGCAGTGAGTCATGCAAGCAGTGAGAAAATATGCAGGGGAGCAGTGGGTGATGGAAGCAGTGAGTAAACATGCAGGGGAGCAGTGGGTGATGCAAGCAGTGAGAAAACATGCAGAGGAGCAGTGAGTGATGCAAGCAGTGAGAAAACATGCAGGGGAACAGCGAGTGATGCAAGCAGCACACATGCAGGGGAGCAGTGAGCGGTGCAAGCAGTGAGTAAACATGCAGAGGAGAAGTAAGTGATGCAATAAGTGAGAAAGCATTGAGTGATGCAAGCAGTGAGAAAACATACAGGGGAGCAGTGAGTGATGCAAGCAGTGTGTAAACATGCAGGGGAGCAATGAGTGATGCAAGCAGTGAGAAAACATGCAGGGCAGCAGTGAATGATGCAAGTTGTGTGTAAACATGCAGGGAAGCAGTGAGTGATGCAAGCAGTGTGTAAACATGCAGGAAAGCAGTGAGTGATGCAAGCAGTGCGTAAACATGCAGGGGAGCAATGAGTGATGCAAACAGTGAGAAAACATGCAGGGAAGCAGTGAGTGATGCAAGCAGTGTGTAAACATGCAGGGGAGCAATAAATGATGCAAGCAGTGAGAAAACATGCAGGGGAGCAGTGAGTGATGCAGGCTGTGTGTAAACGTGCAGGGGAGCAGTGAGTGATGCAAGCAGTGAGAAAAGATGCAGGGGAGCAGAAAGTGATGCAAACGGTGAGAAAACATGCAGGGGAGCAGTGAGTGATGTAAGCAGTGAGGAAACATGCAGGGGAGCAGTGGGTGATGCAAGCAGTGTGTAAACATGCAGGGGAGCAGTGAGTGATGCAAGCTGTGTGTAAACATGCAGGGGAGCAGTGAGTGATGCAAGCAGTGAGAAAGCATGTAAGAAAGCAGTGTTTAAACATGCAGGGAAGCAGTGAGTGATGCAAGCAGCGAGAAAGCATGCAGGGGAGCAGTGAGTGATGCAAGCAGTGAGAAAACATGCATGGAAGCAGTAGGTGTTGCAAGCAGTGTGAAAATATGCAGGATGGCAGTGAGCCATGCAAGCTCTGTGTAAACATGCAGGGGATCAGTGAGTGATGCAAGCAGTGAGAAAACATGCAGGGGAGCAGTAAGTGATGCAAGCAGTGAGAAAACATGCAGGGGAGCAGTGAGTGATGCAAGCAGTGAGTAAACATGCAGGGGAGCAGTGGGTGATGGAAGCAGTGAGTAAACATGCAGGGGAGCAGTGGGTGATGCAAGCAGTGAGAAAACATGCAGGGGAGCTTTGCGTGATGCAAACTTTGTGTAAACATGCAGGGGAGTAGTGAGTGATGCAAGCAGTGAGTAAACATGCAGGGGAGCAGTGAGTGATGCAAGCAGTGAGAAAACATGCAGGGGAGCAGTGATTGATGCAAGCAGTATGTAAACATGCAGGGGAGCTGTGGGTGATGCAAGCATTGAGAAAACATGCAGGGTAGCAGTAAATTATGCAAGCAGTGAGAAAACATGCAGGGGAGCAGTGAGTGATGCAAGCAGTGAGTAAACATGCAGGGGAGCAGTGGGTGATGTAAGCATTGACAAAACATGCAGGGGAGCAGTAAGTGATACAAGCAGTGAGAAAACATGCAGGGGAGCAGTGAGTGATGCAAGCAGTGAGAAAACAGGCAGGGGAGCAGTGAGTGATGCAAGCAGTGAGAAAGCATGAAGGGAAGCAGTGAGTGATGCAAGCAGTGAGGAAACATGCAGGGGAGCAGTGGGTGATGCAAGCAGTGTGTAAACATGCAGGGGAGCAGTGAGTGATGCAAGCTGTGTGTAAACATGCAGGGGAGCAGCGAGTGATGCAAGCAGTGAGAAAGCATGTAAGGAAGCAGTGAGTGATGCAAGCAGCGAGAAAGCATTCAGGGGAGCAGTGAGTGATGCAAGCAGTGAGAAAACATGCATGGGAGCAGTAGGTGTTGCAAGCAGTGTGAAAACATGCAGGATGGCAGTGAGCCATGCAAGCTCTGTGTAAACATGCAGGGGATCAGTGAGTGATGCAAGCAGTGAGAAAACATGCAGGGGAGCAGTAAGTGATGCAAGCAGTGAGAAAACATGCAGGGGAGCAGTGAGTGATGCAAGCAGTGAGTAAACTTGCAGGGGAGCAGTGGTTGATGGAAGCAGTGAGTAAACATGCAGGGGAGCAGTGGGTGATGCAAGCAGTGAGAAAACATGCATGGGAGCAGTGAGTGATGCAAGCTGTGTGCAAACATGCAGGGGAGCAGTGAGTGATGCAAGCAGTGAGAAAACATTCAGGGGAGCAGTGGGTGATGCAATCAGTGAGAAAACATGCAGGGGAGCTTTGAGTGATGCAAACTTTGTGTAAACATGCAGGGGAGTAGTGAGTGATGCAAGCAGTGAGTAAACATGCAGGGGAGCAGTGAGTGATGCAAGCAGTGAAAAAACATGCAGGGGAGCAGTGATTGATGCAAGCAGTATGTAAACATGCAGGGGAGCTGTGGGTGATGCAAGCATTGAGAAAACATGCATGGGAGCAGTAGGTGTTGCAAGCAGTGTGAAAACATGCAGGATGGCAGTGAGCCATGCAAGCTCTGTGTAAACATGCAGGGGATCAGTGAGTGATGCAAGCAGTGAGAAAACATGCAGGGGAGCAGTAAGTGATGCAAGCAGTGAGAAAACATGCAGGGGAGCAGTGAGTGATGCAAGCAGTGAGTAAACTTGCAGGGGAGCAGTGGTTGATGGAAGCAGTGAGTAAACATGCAGGGGAGCAGTGAGTGATGCAAGCAGTGAGAAAACATGCATGGGAGCAGTGATTGATGCAAGCAGTATGTAAACATGCAGGGGAGCTGTGGGTGATGCAAGCATTGAGAAAACATGCAGGGTAGCAGTAAATTATGCAAGCAGTGAGAAAACATGCAGGGGAGCAGTGAGTGATGCAAGCAGTGAGTAAACATGCAGGGGAGCAGTGGGTGATGTAAGCATTGACAAAACATGCAGGGGAGCAGTAAGTGATACAAGCAGTGAGAAAACATGCAGGGGAGCAGTGAGTGATGCAAGCAGTGAGAAAACAGGCAGGGGAGCAGTGAGTGATGCAAGCAGTGAGAAAACATGCAGGGGAGCAGTGAGTGATGCAAGCATTTTGTAAACATGCAGGGGAGCAGTGGGTGATGCAAGCATTGATAAAACATGCAGGGGAGCAGTAAGTGATGCAAGCAGTGAGAAAACATGCAGGGGAGCAGTGGTTGATGCAAGCAGTGAGAAAACATGCAGGGGAGCAGTGAGTGATGCAAGCAGTGAGAAAACATGCAGGGGAGCATTGAGTGATGCAAGCAGTGAGAAAACATGCAAGGGAGCAGTGAGTGATGCAAACAGTATGTAAACATGCAGGGGAGCAGTGGGTGATGCAAGCATTGAGAAAACATGCAGGGGAGTAGTAAGTGATGCAAGCAGTGAGAAAACATGCAGGGCAGCAGTGGGTGATGCAAGCAGTGAGAAAATATGCAGGGGGCAGTTATTGATGCAAGCAGTGTGTAAACATGCAGGGAAACAGTGAGTGATTCAAGCAGTGTGTAAACATGCAGGGAAACAGTGAGTGATGCAAGCAGTGTGTAAACATGCAGGGGAGCAGTGGGTGATGCAAGCATTGATAAAACATGCAGGGGAGCAGTAAGTGATGCAAGCAGTGAGAAAACATGCAGGGGAGCAGTGGTTGATGCAAGCAGTGAGAAAACATGCAGGGGAGCAGTGAGTGATGCAAGCAGTGAGAAAACATGCAGGGGAGCATTGAGTGATGCAAGCAGTGAGAAAACATGCAAGGGAGCAGTGAGTGATGCAAACAGTATGTAAACATGCAGGGGAACAGTGGGTGATGCAAGCATTGAGAAAACATGCAGGGGAGTAGTAAGTGATGCAAGCAGTGAGAAAACATGCAGGGGAGCAGTGAGTGATGCAAGCATTTTGTAAACATGCAGGGGAGCAGTGGGTGATGCAAGCATTGATAAAACATGCAGGGGAGCAGTAAGTGATGCAAGCAGTGAGAAAACATGCAGGGGAGCAGTGGTTGATGCAAGCAGTGAGAAAACATGCAGGGGAGCAGTGAGTGATGCAAGCAGTGAGAAAACATGCAGGGGAGCATTGAGTGATGCAAGCAGTGAGAAAACATGCAAGGGAGCAGTGAGTGATGCAAACAGTATGTAAACATGCAGGGGAGCAGTGGGTGATGCAAGCATTGAGAAAACATGCAGGGGAGTAGTAAGTGATGCAAGCAGTGAGAAAACATGCAGGGCAGCAGTGGGTGATGCAAGCAGTGAGAAAATATGCAGGGGGCAGTTATTGATGCAAGCAGTGTGTAAACATGCAGGGAAACAGTGAGTGATTCAAGCAGTGTGTAAACATGCAGGGAAACAGTGAGTGATGCAAGCAGTGTGTACACATGGAGTGAAGCAGTGAGTGATGCAAGCAGTGTTTAAACATGCAGGGAAGCAGTGAGTGTTGCAAGCAGTGAGAAAGCATGTAGGAAAGCAGTGAGTGATGCAAGCAGTGAGAAAACATGCAGGGGAGCAGTGAATGATGCAAGCCGTGTTTAAACATGCAGGGGAGCAGTGAGTGATGCAAGCAGTGTGTAAACATGCAGGGAAGCAGTGAGTGATGCAAGCAGTGTGTAAACATGCAGTGAAGTAGTGAGTGATGTAAGCAGTGTTTAAACATGCAGGGAAGCAGTGAGTGATGCAAGCAGTGTGTAAACATGCAGGGAAGCAGTGAGTGATGCGAGCAGTGTGTAAACATGCAGTGAAGCAGTGAGTGATGCAAGCAGTGTTTAAACATGCAGGGAAGCAGTGAGTGATGCAAGCAGTGAGTAAACATGCAGGGGAGCAGTGAGTGATGCAAGCAGAGAGTAAACATGCAGGGGATCAGTGTGTGATGCAAGCAGGGAGAAAACATGCAGTGGAGCAGTGTGTGATGCAAGCAGTGAGTGAACATGCAGGGGAACAGTGTGTGATGCAAGCAGTGAGAAAACATGCAGGGTAGCAGTGTGTGATGCAAGCAGTGAGTAAACATGCAGGGGAGCAGTGCGTGATGCAAGCAGTGAGAAAACATGCAGGGTAGCAGTGTGTGATGCAAGCAGTGAGTAAACATGCAGGGGAGCAGTGCGTGATGCAAGCAGTGAGTAAACATGCAGGGAAGCAGTGAGTGATGCAAGCAGTGAGAAAGCATGTAGGGAAGCAGTGAGTGATGCAAGCAGTGAGAAAGCATGCAGGGGAGCAGTGAGTGATGCAAGCATTGTGTAAACATGCAGGAAAGCAGTGAGTGATGCAAGCAGTGAGAAAACATGCAGGAGAGCAGTGAGTGATGCAAGCCGTGTTTAAACATGCAGGGGAGCAGTGAGTGATGCAAGCAGTGTGTAAACATGCAGGGAAGCAGTGAGTTTTGCAAGCAGTGTGTAAACATGCAGTGAAGCAGTGAGTGATGCAAGCAGTGTTTAAACATGCAGGGAAGCAGTGAGTGATTCAAGAAGTGAGAAAGCAGTAAGGGAAGCAGTGAGTGATGCAAGCAGTGAGAAAACATGTAGGGAAGCAGTGAGTGATGCAAGCAGTGTTTAAACATGCAGGGAAGCAGTGAGTGATGCAAGCAGTGAGAAAGCATGCAGGGAAGCAGTGAGTGATGCAAGCAGTGAGAAAGCATGTAGGGAAGCAGTGAGTGATGCAAGCAGTGAGGAAACATGAAGGGAAGCAGTGAGTGATGCAAGCAGTGTTTAAACATGCAGGGAAGCAGTGAGTGATGCAAGCAGTGAGAAAGCATGTAGGGAAGCAGTAAGTGATGCAAGCAGTGAGAAAACATGTAGGGAAGAGGTGAGTGATGCAAGAAGTGTTTAAACATGCAGGGAAGCAGTGAGTGATGCAAGCAGTGAGTAAACATGCAGGGGAGCAGTGAATGATGCAAGCAGTGAGTAAACATGCAGGGGATCAGTGTGTGATGCAAGCAGGGAGAAAACATGCAGTGGAGCAGTGTGTGATGCAAGCAGTGAGTGAACATGCAGGGGAACAGTGTGTGATGCAAGCAGTGAGAAAACATGCAGGGTAGCAGTGTGTGATGCAAGCAGTGAGTAAACATGCAGGGGAGCAGTGCGTGATGCAAGCAGTGAGAAAACATGCAGGGTAGCAGTGTGTGATGCAAGCAGTGAGTAAACATGCAGGGGAGCAGTGCGTGATGCAAGCAGTGAGAAAACATGCAGGGTAGCAGTGTGTGATGCAAGCAGTGAGTAAACATGCAGGGGAGCAGTGCGTGATGCAAGCAGTGAGTAAACATGCAGGGAAGCAATGCTTGATGCAAGCAGTGTGTAAACATGCAGGGAAGCAGTGAGTGATGTGAGCAGTGTGTAAACATGCAGTGAAGCAGTGAGTGATGCAAGCAGTGTTTAAACATGCAGGGAAGCAGTGAGTGATGCAAGCAGTGAGTAAACATGCAGGGGAGCAGTGAGTGATGCAAGCAGAGAGTAAACATGCAGGGGATCAGTGTGTGATGCAAGCAGGGAGAAAACATGCAGTGGAGCAGTGTGTGATGCAAGCAGTGAGTGAACATGCAGGGGAACAGTGTGTGATGCAAGCAGTGAGAAAACATGCAGGGTAGCAGTGTGTGATGCAAGCAGTGAGTAAACATGCAGGGGAGCAGTGCGTGATGCAAGCAGTGAGAAAACATGCAGGGTAGCAGTGTGTGATGCAAGCAGTGAGTAAACATGCAGGGGAGCAGTGCGTGATGCAAGCAGTGAGTAAACATGCAGCGAAGCAGTGAGTGATGCAAGCAGTGAGAAAGCATGTAGGGAAGCAGTGAGTGATGCAAGCAGTGAGAAAGCATGCAGGGGAGCAGTGAGTGATGCAAGCATTGTGTAAACATGCAGGAAAGCAGTGAGTGATGCAAGCAGTGCGTAAACAAGCAGGGGAGCAATGAGTGATGCAAACAGTGTGAAAACATGCAGGGGAGCAGTGAGTGATGCAAGCAGTGTGTAAACATGCAGGGGAGCAATAAATGATGCAAGCAGTGAGAAAACATGTATGGGAGTAGTGGGTGATGCAAGCAGTGAGAAAACATGCAGGGGAGCAGTGAGTCATGCAAGCTGTGTGTAAACATGCAGGGGAGCAGTGAGTCATGCAAGCAGTGAGAAAATATGCAGGGGAGCAGTGGGTGATGGAAGCAGTGAGTAAACATGCAGGGGAGCAGTGGGTGATGCAAGCAGTGAGAAAACATGCAGGGGAGCAGTGAGTGATGCAAGCAGTGAGAAAACATGCAGGGGAACAGTGAGTGATGCAAGCAGCACACATGCAGGGGAGCAGTGAGCGGTGCAAGCAGTGAGTAAACTTGCAGAGGAGAAGTAAGTGATGCAATAAGTGAGAAAACATGTAGGATATCAGTGAGTGATGCAAGCAGTGAGAAAACATACAGGGGAGCAGTGAGTGATGCAAGCAGTGTGTAAACATGCAGGGGAGCAATGAGTGATGCAAGCAGTGAGAAAACATGCAGGGCAGCAGTGAATGATGCAAGTTGTGTGTAAACATGCAGGGAAGCAGTGAGTGATGCAAGCAGTGTGTAAACATGCAGGAAAGCAGTGAGTGATGCAAGCAGTGCGTAAACATGCAGGGGAGCAATGAGTGATGCAAACAGTGAGAAAATATGCAGGGGAGCAGTGAGTGATGCAAGCAGTGTGTAAACATGCAGGGGAGCAATAAATGATGCAAGCAGTGAGAAAACATGCAGGGGAGCAGAAAGTGATGCAAACGGTGAGAAAACATGCAGGGGAGCAGTGAGTGATGCAAGCAGTGAGAAAACATGCAGGGGAGCAGAAAGTGATGCAAACGGTGAGAAAACATGCAGGGGAGCAGTGAGTGATGCAAGCAGTGAGGAAACATGCAGGGGAGCAGTGGGTGATGCAAGCAGTGTGTAAACATGCAGGGGAGCAGTGAGTGATGCAAGCTGTGTGTAAACATGCAGGGGAGCAGTGAGTGATGCAAGCAGTGAGAAAGCATGTAAGAAAGCAGTGTTTAAACATGCAGGGAAGCAGTGAGTGATGCAAGCAGCGAGAAAGCATGCAGGGGAGCAGTGAGTGATGCAAGCAGTGAGAAAACATGCATGGAAGCAGTAGGTGTTGCAAGCAGTGTGAAAACATGCAGGATGGCAGTGAGTAAACTTGCAGGGGAGCAGTGGGTGATGGAAGCAGTGAGTAAACATGCAGGGGAGCAGTGGGTGATGCAAGCAGTGAGAAAACATGCAGGGGAGCAGTGAGTGATGCAAGCTGTGTGCAAACATGCAGGGGAGCAGTGAGTGATGCAAGCAGTGAGAAAACATTCAGGGGAGCAGTGGGTGATGCAATCAGTGAGAAAACATGCAGGGGAGCTTTGAGTGATGCAAACTTTGTGTAAACATGCAGGGGAGTAGTGAGTGATGCAAGCAGTGAGTAAACATGCAGGGGAGCAGTGAGTGATGCAAGCAGTGAGAAAACATGCAGGGGAGCAGTGATTGATGCAAGCAGTATGTAAACATGCAGGGGAGCTGTGGGTGATGCAAGCATTGAGAAAACATGCAGGGTAGCAGTAAATTATGCAAGCAGTGAGAAAACATGCAGGGGAGCAGTGAGTGATGCAAGCAGTGAGTAAACATGCAGGGGAGCAGTGGGTGATGTAAGCATTGACAAAACATGCAGGGGAGCAGTAAGTGATACAAGCAGTGAGAAAACAGGCGGGGGAGCAGTGAGTGATGCAAGCAGTGAGAAAACATGCAGGGGAGCAGTGAGTGATGCAAGCATTTTGTAAACATGCAGGGGAGCAGTGGGTGATGCAAGCATTGATAAAACATTCAGGGGAGCAGTAAGTGATGCAAGCAGTGAGAAAACATGCAGGGGAGCAGTGGTTGATGCAAGCAGTGAGAAAACATGCAGGGGAGCAGTGAGTGATGCAAGCAGTGAGAAAACATGCAGGGGAGCATTGAGTGATGCAAGCAGTGAGAAAACATGCAAGGGAGCAGTGAGTGATGCAAACAGTATGTAAACATGCAGGGGAGCAGTGGGTGATGCAAGCATTGAGAAAACATGCAGGGGAGTAGTAAGTGATGCAAGCAGTGAGAAAACATGCAGGGGAGCAGTGGGTGATGCAAGCAGTGAGAAAATATGTAGGATATCAGTGAGTGATGCAAGCAGTGAGAAAACATACAGGGGAGCAGTGAGTGATGCAAGCAGTGTGTAAACATACAGGGGAGCAATGAGTGATGCAAGCAGTGAGAAAACATGCAGGGCAGCAGTGAATGATGCAAGTTGTGTGTAAACATGCAGGGAAGCAGTGAGTGATGCAAGCAGTGTGTAAACATGCAGGAAAGCAGTGAGTGATGCAAGCAGTGCGTAAACATGCAGGGGAGCAATGAGTGATGCAAACAGTGAGAAAACATGCAGGGGAGCAGTGAGTGATGCAAGCAGTGTGTAAACATGCAGGGGAGCAATAAATGATGCAAGCAGTGAGAAAACATGCAGGGGAGCAGTGAGTGATGCAGGCTGTGTGTAAACGTGCAGGGGAGCAGTGAGTGATGCAAGCAGTGTGTAAACATGCAGGGGAGCAATAAATGATGCAAGCAGTGAGAAAACATGTATGGGAGTAGTGGGTGATGCAAGCAGTGAGAAAACATGCAGGGGAGCAGTGAGTCATGCAAGCTGTGTGTAAACATGCAGGGGAGCAGTGAGTCATGCAAGCAGTGAGAAAATATGCAGGGGAGCAGTGGGTGATGGAAGCAGTGAGTAAACATGCAGGGGAGCAGTGGGTGATGCAAGCAGTGAGAAAACATGCAGGGGAGCAGTGAGTGATGCAAGCAGTGAGAAAACATGCAGGGGAACAGTGAGTGATGCAAGCAGCACACATGCAGGGGAGCAGTGAGCGGTGCAAGCAGTGAGTATACATGCAGAGGAGAAGTAAGTGATGCAATAAGTGAGAAAACATGTAGGATATCAGTGAGTGATGCAAGCAGTGAGAAAACATACAGGGGAGCAGTGAGTGATGCAAGCAGTGTGTAAACATGCAGGGGAGCAATGAGTGATGCAAGCAGTGAGAAAACATGCAGGGCAGCAGTGAATGATGCAAGTTGTGTGTAAACATGCAGGGAAGCAGTGAGTGATGCAAGCAGTGTGTAAACATGCAGGAAAGCAGTGAGTGATGCAAGCAGTGCGTAAACATGCAGGGGAGCAATGAGTGATGCAAACAGTGAGAAAACATGCAGGGGAGCAGTGAGTGATGCAAGCAGTGTGTAAACATGCAGGGGAGCAATAAATGATGCAAGCAGTGAGAAAACATGCAGGGGAGCAGTGAGTGATGCAGGCTGTGTGTAAACGTGCAGGGGAGCAGTGAGTGATGCAAGCAGTGAGAAAACATGCAGGGGAGCAGAAAGTGATGCAAACGGTGAGAAAACATGCAGGGGAGCAGTGAGTGATGCAAGCAGTGAGGAAACATGCAGGGGAGCAGTGGGTGATGCAAGCAGTGTGTAAACATGCAGGGGAGCAGTGAGTGATGCAAGCTGTGTGTAAACATGCAGGGGAGCAGTGAGTGATGCAAGCAGTGAGAAAGCATGTAAGAAAGCAGTGTTTAAACATGCAGGGAAGCAGTGAGTGATGCAAGCAGCGAGAAAGCATGCAGGGGAGCAGTGAGTGATGCAAGCAGTGAGAAAACATGCATGGAAGCAGTAGGTGTTGCAAGCAGTGTGAAAACATGCAGGATGGCAGTGAGCCATGCAAGCTCTGTGTAAACATGCAGGGGATCAGTGAGTGATGCAAGCAGTGAGAAAACATGCAGGGGAGCAGTAAGTGATGCAAGCAGTGAGAAAACATGCAGGGGAGCAGTGAGTGATGCAAGCAGTGAGTAAACTTGCAGGGGAGCAGTGGGTGATGGAAGCAGTGAATAAACATGCAGGGGAGCAGTGGGTGATGCAAGCAGTGAGAAAACATGCAGGGGAGCAGTGAGTGATGCAAGCTGTGTGCAAACATGCAGGGGAGCAGTGAGTGATGCAAGCAGTGAGAAAACATTCAGGGGAGCAGTGGGTGATGCAATCAGTGAGAAAACATGCAGGGGAGCTTTGAGTGATGCAAACTTTGTGTAAACATGCAGGGGAGTAGTGAGTGATGCAAGCAGTGAGTAAACATGCAGGGGAGCAGTGAGTGATGCAAGCAGTGAGAAAACATGCAGGGGAGCAGTGATTGATGCAAGCAGTATGTAAACATGCAGGGGAGCTGTGGGTGATGCAAGCATTGAGAAAACATGCAGGGTAGCAGTAAATTATGCAAGCAGTGAGAAAACATGCAGGGGAGCAGTGAGTGATGCAAGCAGTGAGTAAACATGCAGGGGAGCAGTGGGTGATGTAAGCATTGACAAAACATGCAGGGGAGCAGTAAGTGATACAAGCAGTGAGAAAACAGGCGGGGGAGCAGTGAGTGATGCAAGCAGTGAGAAAACATGCAGGGGAGCAGTGAGTGATGCAAGCATTTTGTAAACATGCAGGGGAGCAGTGGGTGATGCAAGCATTGATAAAACATTCAGGGGAGCAGTAAGTGATGCAAGCAGTGAGAAAACATGCAGGGGAGCAGTGGTTGATGCAAGCAGTGAGAAAACATGCAGGGGAGCAGTGAGTGATGCAAGCAGTGAGAAAACATGCAGGGGAGCATTGAGTGATGCAAGCAGTGAGAAAACATGCAAGGGAGCAGTGAGTGATGCAAACAGTATGTAAACATGCAGGGGAGCAGTGGGTGATGCAAGCATTGAGAAAACATGCAGGGGAGTAGTAAGTGATGCAAGCAGTGAGAAAACATGCAGGGGAGCAGTGGGTGATGCAAGCAGTGAGAAAATATGCAGGGGGCAGTTATTGATGCAAGCAGTGTGTAAACATGCAGGGAAACAGTGAGTGATTCAAGCAGTGTGTAAACATGCAGGGAAACAGTGAGTGATGCAAGCAGTGTGTACACATGCAGTGAAGCAGTGAGTGATGCAAGCAGTGTTTAAACATGCAGGGAAGCAGTGAGTGTTGCAAGCAGTGAGAAAGCATGTAGGAAAGCAGTGAGTGATGCAAGTAGTGAGAAAACATGCAGGGGAGCAGTGAATGATGCAAGCCGTGTTTAAACATGCAGGGGAGCAGTGAGTGATGCAAGCAGTGTGTAAACATGCAGGGAAGCAGTGAGTGATGCAAGCAGTGTGTAAACATGCAGTGAAGCAGTGAGTGATGCAAGCAGTGTTTAAACATGCAGGGAAGCAGTGAGTGATGCAAGCAGTGAGAAAGCATGAAGGGAAGCAGTGAGTGATGCAAGCAGTGAGAAAACATGTAGGGAAGCAGTGAGTGATGCAAGCAGTGGTTAAACATGCAGGGAAGCAGTGAGTGATGCAAGCAGTGAGAAAGCATGTAGGGAAGCAGTGAGTGATGCAAGCATTGAGAAAACATGTAGGGAAGCAGTGAGTGATGCAAGCAGTGTTTAAACATACAGGGAAGCAGTGAGTGATGCAAGCAGTGAGAAAGCATGTAGGGAAGCAGTGAGTGATGCAAGCAGTGAGAAAACATGTAGGGAAGATGTGAGTGATGCAAGAAGTGTTTAAACATGTAGGGGAGCAGTGGGTGATGCAAGCAGTGAGTAAACATGCAGGGGATCAGTGTGTGATGCAAGCAGGGAGAAAACATGCAGTGGAGCAGTGTGTGATGCAAGCAGTGAGTAAACATGCAGGGAAGCAGTGATTGATGCAAGCAGTGTGTAAACATGCAGGGAAGCAGTGAGTGATGCAAGCAGTGTGTAAACATGCAGTGAAGCAGTGAGTGATGCAAGCAGTGTTTAAATATGCAGGGAAGCAGTGAGTGATGCAAGCAGTGAGAAAGCATGTAGGAAAGCAGTGAGTGATGCAAGCAGTGAGAAAACATGCAGGAGAGCAGTGAGTGATGCAAGCCGTGTTTAAACATGCAGGGGAGCAGTGAGTGATGCAAGCAGTGTGTAAACATGCAGGGAAGCAGTGAGTTTTGCAAGCAGTGTGTAAACATGCAGTGAAGCAGTGAGTGATGCAAGCAGTGTTTAAACATGCAGGGAAGCAGTGAGTGATGCAAGAAGTGAGAAAGCATGAAGGGAAGCAGTGAGTGATGCAAGCAGTGAGAAAACATGTAGGGAAGCAGTGAGTGATGCAAGCAGTGTTTAAACATGCAGGGAAGCAGTGAGTGATGCAAGCAGTGAGAAAGCATGTAGGGAAGCAGTGAGTGATGCAAGCAGTGAGAAAGCATGTAGGGAAGCAGTGAGTGATGCAAGCAGTGAGAAAACATGTAGGGAAGCAGTGAGTGATGCAAGCAGTGTTTAAACATGCAGGGAAGCAGTGAGTGATGCAAGCAGTGAGAAAGCATGTAGGGAAGCAGTGAGTGATGCAAGCAGTGAGAAAACATGTAGGGAAGAGGTGAGTGATGCAAGAAGTGTTTAAACATGCAGGGAAGCAGTGAGTGATGCAAGCAGTGAGTAAACATGCAGGGGAGCAGTGAGTGATGCGAGCAGTGAGTAAACATGCAGGGGATCAGTGTGTGATGCAAGCAGGGAGAAAACATGCAGTGGAGCAGTGTGTGATGCAAGCAGTGAGTGAACATGCAGGGGAACAGTGTGTGATGCAAGCAGTGAGAAAACATGCAGGGTAGCAGTGTGTGATGCAAGCAGTGAGTAAACATGCAGGGGAGCAGTGCGTGATGCAAGCAGTGAGAAAACATGCAGGGTAGCAGTGTGTGATGCAAGCAGTGAGTAAACATGCAGGGGAGCAGTGCGTGATGCAAGCAGTGAGAAAACATGCAGGGTAGCAGTGTGTGATGCAAGCAGTGAGTAAACATGCAGGGGAGCAGTGCGTGATGCAAGCAGTGAGTAAACATGCAGGGAAGCAATGATTGATGCAAGCAGTGTGTAAACATGCAAGGAAGCAGTGAGTGATGCAAGCAGTGTGTAAATATGCAGTGAAGCAGTGAGTGATGCAAGCAGTGTTTAAACATGCAGGGAAGCAGTGAGTGATGCAAGCAGTGAGAAAACATGTAGGGAAGAGGTGAGTGATGCAAGAAGTGTTTAAACATGCAGGGAAGCAGTGAGTGATGCAAGCAGTGAGAAAGCATGTAGGGAAGCAGTGAGTGATGCAAGCAGTGAGAAAGCATGCAGGGGAGCAGTGAGTGATGCAAGCAGTGAGAAAACATGTATGGGAGTAGTGGGTGATGCAAGCAGTGAGAAAACATGCAGGGGAGCAGTGAGTCATGCAAGCTGTGTGTAAACATGCAGGGGAGCAGTGAGTCATGCAAGCAGTGAGAAAATATGCAGGGGAGCAGTGGGTGATGGAAGCAGTGAGTAAACATGCAGGGGAGCAGTGGGTGATGCAAGCAGTGAGAAAACATGCAGGGGAGCAGTGAGTGATGCAAGCAGTGAGAAAAC
This sequence comes from Bombina bombina, assembly GCF_027579735.1. NCBI lineage: Eukaryota > Metazoa > Chordata > Amphibia > Anura > Bombinatoridae > Bombina > Bombina bombina. Next base: position 50,996,733 of record NC_069500.1, read on the forward strand.
ATGCAGGGGAACAGCGAGTGATGCAAGCAGCACACATGCAGGGGAGCAGTGAGCGGTGCAAGCAGTGAGTAAACATGCAGAGGAGAAGTAAGTGATGCAATAAGTGAGAAAACATGTAGGATATCAGTGAGTGATGCAAGCAGTGAGAAAACATACAGGGGAGCAGTGAGTGATGCAAGCAGTGTGTAAACATGCAGGGGAGCAATGAGTGATGCAAGCAGTGAGAAAACATGCAGGGCAGCAGTGAATGATGCAAGTTGTGTGTAAACATGCAGGGAAGCAGTGAGTGATGCAAGCAGTGTGTAAACATGCAGGAAAGCAGTGAGTGATGCAAGCAGTGCGTAAACATGCAGGGGAGCAATGAGTGATGCAAACAGTGAGAAAACATGCAGGGGAGCAGTGAGTGATGCAAGCAGTGTGTAAACATGCAGGGGAGCAATAAATGATGCAAGCAGTGAGAAAACATGCAGGGGAGCAGTGAGTGATGCAGGCTGTGTGTAAACGTGCAGGGGAGCAGTGAGTGATGCAAGCAATGAGAAAACATGCAGGGGAGCAGAAAGTGATGCAAACGGTGAGAAAACATGCAGGGGAGCAGTGAGTGATGCAAGCAGTGAGGAAACATGCAGGGGAGTAGTGGGTGATGCAAGCAGTGTGTAAACATGCAGGGGAGCAGTGAGTGATGCAAGCTGTGTGTAAACATGCAGGGGAGCAGTGAGTGATGCAAGCAGTGAGAAAGCATGTAAGAAAGCAGTGTTTAAACATGCAGGGAAGCAGTGAGTGATGCAAGCAGCGAGAAAGCATGCAGGGGAGCAGTGAGTGATGCAAGCAGTGAGAAAACATGCATGGAAGCAGTAGGTGTTGCAAGCAGTGTGAAAACATGCAGGGGAGCAGTGAGTGATGCAAGCAGTGAGAAAGCATGTAAGAAAGCAGTGTTTAAACATGCAGGGAAGCAGTGAGTGATGCAAGCAGCGAGAAAGCATGCAGGGGAGCAGTGAGTGATGCAAGCAGTGAGAAAACATGCATGGAAGCAGTAGTTGTTGCAAGCAGTGTGAAAACATGCAGGATGGCAGTGAGCCATGCAAGCTCTGTGTAAACATGCAGGGGATCAGTGAGTGATGCAAGCAGTGAGAAAACATGCAGGGGAGCAGTAAGTGATGCAAGCAGTGAGAAAACATGCAGGGGAGCAGTGAGTGATGCAAGCAGTGAGTAAACTTGCAGGGGAGCAGTGGGTGATGGAAGCAGTGAGAAAACATGCAGGGGAGCAGTGAGTGATGCAAGCTGTGTGCAAACATGCAGGGGAGCAGTGAGTGATGCAAGCAGTGAGAAAACATTCAGGGGAGCAGTGGGTGATGCAATCAGTGAGAAAACATGCAGGGGAGCTTTGAGTGATGCAAACTTTGTGTAAACATGCAGGGGAGTAGTGAGTGATGCAAGCAGTGAGTAAACATGCAGGGGAGCAGTGAGTGATGCAAGCAGTGAGAAAACATGCAGGGGAGCAGTGATTGATGCAAGCAGTATGTAAACATGCAGGGGAGCTGTGGGTGATGCAAGCATTGAGAAAACATGCAGGGTAGCAGTAAATTATGCAAGCAGTGAGAAAACATGCAGGGGAGCAGTGAGTGATGCAAGCAGTGAGTAAACATGCAGGGGAGCAGTGGGTGATGTAAGCAGTGAGAAAACATGCAGGGGAGCAGTGAGTGATGCAAGCATTTTGTAAACATGCAGGGGAGCAGTGGGTGATGCAAGCATTGATAAAACATTCAGGGGAGCAGTAAGTGATGCAAGCAGTGAGAAAACATGCAGGGGAGCAGTGGTTGATGCAAGCAGTGAGAAAACATGCAGGGGAGCAGTGAGTGATGCAAGCAGTGAGAAAACATGCAGGGGAGCATTGAGTGATGCAAGCAGTGAGAAAACATGCAAGGGAGCAGTGAGTGATGCAAACAGTATGTAAACATGCAGGGGAGCAGTGGGTGATGCAAGCATTGAGAAAACATGCAGGGGAGTAGTAAGTGATGCAAGCAGTGAGAAAACATGCAGGGGAGCAGTGGGTGATGCAAGCAGTGAGAAAATATGCAGGGGGCAGTTATTGATGCAAGCAGTGTGTAAACATGCAGGGAAACAGTGAGTGATTCAAGCAGTGTGTAAACATGCAGGGAAACAGTGAGTGATGCAAGCAGTGTGTACACATGCAGTGAAGCAGTGAGTGATGCAAGCAGTGTTTAAACATGCAGGGAAGCAGTGAGTGTTGCAAGCAGTGAGAAAGCATGTAGGAAAGCAGTGAGTGATGCAAGCAGTGAGAAAACATGCAGGGGAGCAGTGAATGATGCAAGCCGTGTTTAAACATGCAGGGGAGCAGTGAGTGATGCAAGCAGTGTGTAAACATGCAGGGAAGCAGTGAGTGATGCAAGCAGTGTGTAAACATGCAGTGAAGCAGTGAGTGATGCAAGCAGTGTTTAAACATGCAGGGAAGCAGTGAGTGATGCAAGCAGTGAGAAAGCATGAAGGGAAGCAGTGAGTGATGCAAGCAGTGAGAAAACATGTAGGGAAGCAGTGAGTGATGCAAGCAGTGGTTAAACATGCAGGGAAGCAGTGAGTGATGCAAGCAGTGAGAAAGCATGTAGGGAAGCAGTGAGTGATGCAAGCATTGAGAAAACATGTAGGGAAGCAGTGAGTGATGCAAGCAGTGTTTAAACATACAGGGAAGCAGTGAGTGATGCAAGCAGTGAGAAAGCATGTAGGGAAGCAGTGAGTGATGCAAGCAGTGAGAAAACATGTAGGGAAGATGTGAGTGATGCAAGAAGTGTTTAAACATGCAGGGGAGCAGTGGGTGATGCAAGCAGGGAGAAAACATGCAGTGGAGCAGTGTGTGATGCAAGCAGGGAGAAAACATGCAGTGGAGCAGTGTGTGATGCAAGCAGTGAGTAAACATGCAGGGAAGCAGTGATTGATGCAAGCAGTGTGTAAACATGCAGGGAAGCAGTGAGTGATGCAAGCAGTGTGTAAACATGCAGTGAAGCAGTGAGTGATGCAAGCAGTGTTTAAATATGCAGGGAAGCAGTGAGTGATGCAAGCAGTGAGAAAGCATGTAGGAAAGCAGTGAGTGATGCAAGCAGTGAGAAAACATGCAGGAGAGCAGTGAGTGATGCAAGCCGTGTTTAAACATGCAGGGGAGCAGTGAGTGATGCAAGCAGTGTGTAAACATGCAGGGAAGCAGTGAGTTTTGCAAGCAGTGTGTAAACATGCAGTGAAGCAGTGAGTGATGCAAGCAGTGTGTAAACATGCAGTGAAGCAGTGAGTGATGCAAGCAGTGTTTAAATATGCAGGGAAGCAGTGAATGATGCAAGCAGTGAGAAAGCATGTAGGAAAGCAGTGAGTGATGCAAGCAGTGAGAAAACATGCAGGAGAGCAGTGAGTGATGCAAGCCGTGTTTAAACATGCAGGGGAGCAGTGAGTGATGCAAGCAGTGTGTAAACATGCAGTGAAGCAGTGAGTGATGCAAGCAGTGTTTAAACATGCAGGGAAGCAGTGAGTGATGCAAGAAGTGAGAAAGCATGAAGGGAAGCAGTGAGTGATGCAAGCAGTGAGAAAACATGTAGGGAAGCAGTGAGTGATGCAAGCAGTGTTTAAACATGCAGGGAAGCAGTGAGTGATGCAAGCAGTGAGAAAGCATGTAGGGAAGCAGTGAGTGATGCAAGCAGTGAGAAAGCATGTAGGGAAGCAGTGAGTGATGCAAGCAGTGAGAAAACATGTAGGGAAGCAGTGAGTGGTGCAAGCAGTGTTTAAACATGCAGGGAAGCAGTGAGTGATGCAAGCAGTGAGAAAGCATGTAGGGAAGCAGTGAGTGATGCAAGCAGTGAGAAAACATGTAGGGAAGAGGTGAGTGATGCAAGAAGTGTTTAAACATGCAGGGAAGCAGTGAGTGATGCAAGCAGTGAGTAAACATGCAGGGGAGCAGTGAGTGATGCAAGCAGTGAGTAAACATGCAGGGGATCAGTGTGTGATGCAAGCAGGGAGAAAACATGCAGTGGAGCAGTGTGTGATGCAAGTAGTGAGTGAACATTCAGGGGAACAGTGTGTGATGCAAGCAGTGAGAAAACATGCAGGGTAACAGTGTGTGATGCAAGCAGTGAGTAAACATGCAGGGGAGCAGTGCGTGATGCAAGCAGTGAGAAAACATGCAGGGTAGCAGTGTGTGATGCAAGCAGTGAGTAAACATGCAGGGGAGCAGTGCGTGATGCAAGCAGTGAGAAAACATGCAGGGTAGCAGTGTGTGATGCAAGCAGTGAGTAAACATGCAGGGGAGCAGTGCGTGATGCAAGCAGTGAGTAAACATGCAGGGAAGCAATGATTGATGCAAGCAGTGTGTAAACATGCAAGGAAGCAGTGAGTGATGCAAGCAGTGTGTAAACATGCAGTGAAGCAGTGAGTGATGCAAGCAGTGTTTAAACATGCAGGGAAGCAGTGAGTGATGCAAGCAGTGAGTAAACATGCAGGGGAGCAGTGAGTGATGCAAGCAGTGAGTAAACATGCAGGGGATCAGTGTGTGATGCAAGCAGGGAGAAAACATGCAGTGGAGCAGTGTGTGATGCAAGCAGTGAGTGAACATGCAGGGGAACAGTGTGTGATGCAAGCAGTGAGAAAACATGCAGGGTAGCAGTGTGTGATGCAAGCAGTGAGTAAACATGCAGAGGAGCAGTGCGTGATGCAAGCAGTGAGAAAACATGCAGGGTAGCAGTGTGTGATGCAAGCAGTGAGTAAACATGCAGGGGAGCAGTGCGTGATGCAAGCAGTGAGTAAACATGCAGGGAAGCAGTGATTGATGCAAGCAGTGTGTAAACATGCAGGGAAG